>NC_088332.1:25087500-25270000 GCF_036884655.1 Musa acuminata AAA Group
TAGAATCACAGAAAAGATCAAGAATTCGGTGTAGTTCTGTATCTTTTCAGTGCTGAATGGGTGGGGTATTTATAGGCCCCAACCCAGTTCAAATTTGGAGCTCAAAACGATCAAATCCCGGAATTCCGGGATCAGGCGGTTGCACCTCCTGACTGGAGAGGTTGCACCGCCTGGCAGAGCTCGAAGACTGAGCCTCTGGGCGGTGCTACCTCTGTCAGGGGCGGTTGCACCTCTCTGCCAGAGCTCGAAGACCGAGGTCAGGCGGTTGCACCGCCTGACTGGGGAGGTTGCACCGCCTAGCAGAGCTCGAAACTTGAGCTCTGGCGGTGCTACCTCTTGACAAAGGAGGTTGCACCGCCCAGTCTCACTCGGAGACTAAGCCCTGGGCGGTTGCACTTCTTGGCTGGGGCGATTGCACCTCCCAGTCTCGCTGGGAGACATAGCCTGGGCGGTGCTACCTCCCTGCCTGGGCGGTTGCACCTCCCACAGCAACCTGGGTCCGAATGGGTTGAACCATTCGACCCAATTTGAGTTCTTCAGGGGGCCAATTGCCCCAAGATTAAGCTAATGGGATCACCTCCCATTTCTAACTTAATCAAAGTGCTAACTACGATTATTTCCTAAGACATATTCTGCAGCTTGCTTCGGTGCGTCACTTGCTTCTTCCGGCGAGTTTCCGGCGAACTTCCGTCGATCATCCGATGAACCCTCGGTGATGCTCCTGCGGACTTCCGGCAAACTCGTGGACTGCGACGATCCACTTGGCAAGTTCCGACGAGCTCCTTTGGCAAGCTTCTGGACTTCTCGGATTTGTTCCCGCAGAACCTCCGACGACTGTCCGAACTTCCGTCGAGCTCTCGAACTCCCAACGTGATCATTGTCATGACTCCCGCGCAACTCCTGCTGCATGTCTTACTTTCATCATAGTTAATCCTGCACACTTATCTCAACACACTGATTAGTCAAACAATTGTCAATTGACTTCATCATCAAAATCCGAGATTCAACAATCTCCCCCTTTTTGATGATGACAATCAATTGATAATGGAGTTAACTTTAACTCCCCCTGTCAATATGCCATACTTCTTGAATTTAAAAACTTTATAAATTCAAGAGACATATTCCCATTATGATTCCTATCATAATGTATCTCTTTGAAGATGATGTCAAGGCTTGACATACATTTTCAAATTTAACAAGTTTGAATGATTGTAATTGTAGCAATTCATCATATTGTAAGATATCGACATGTAAAGCTGTGAAATAAGATTTTGATATCATTACATGATGTACACATTTCAAATATTTTAGCAAGTGTAGCATTGCATCACATGGTAAGATATCAGTTCGTACGATGCAAATTTTTGTTTGATATCTTGATACAAGGCATATGGCAATCATATATTTCTTGGTGATGCAAGTATGGCCTAATCATAGCATCAGTGATAGCAACCATATCATCAAACATATCAGCATCAGTGATCATATCATCATTAGTGATAGCAAACATATCAATTCATATATTAGCAAAACATATCAATTCATATATTTCTCCCCCTTTGTTATCAACAAAAAGCATGGTAGCATTCTCAAAAAGCATGGTAGATGTGATTCCAACAGGTTATCAAGCACATAAAGGAAGGCTTGACATGCATTGAATATTTCTTCTCCTTATTATGTTATAGTTTGTTGCTTGAAGGAGGAAACTCATTTTTCAAAGGTTTTCATAAGAGTGTACAGGAAAATCCTATTTTTAGCATTCAAACCGAAAATAAGATGAACTTTTCAATGCATTCGGATATGAGTAAGCTACTAATTTCCAAAAACATTTGTCACATAATTTTCAACATGTTGTTTGATCAAGTGATACCAAGGCATGTAATAGTAATTAATAACGTCCAAAAAATAATTTTAACTAGTTTAAGTATTCGGACACATCAACATTCCTAATTCTCTTCTTATGAAATCAAATTGTTCTTCACTTAGAGGTTTTGTAAAGATATCAGCTAGTTGATATTTCGTATCAATGAATTCTATGATTACATCATGATTCGTAACATGATCTCGTATAAAGTGATGTCTGATGTCAATATGTTTTGTTCTTGAGTGTTGTATAGGGTTTTTTGTTAGGCATATTGCACTTGTGTTATCACATTTAATGGGAATATTTTGAAGATGAACTTTATAATCTTCTAAGGTATTTTTCATCCAAACAACTTGTGCACAGCATGCACTTGCTGCAATATATTCAGCTTCGGTTGTTGATAGTGCAACCGAGTTTTGTTTCTTAGATGACCAGGAAACAAGGGCATGTCCTAAGAATTAACATGTACCTGATGTGTTTTTTCTATCTAGTCTACAGCTAGCGAAGTCCGCATCAGCATAAGCAATTAATTCAAGCTTCTCTGATTTTGGATACCATAATCCTAGATTTGTGGTACCATTAAGATATCTGAGTATTCTTTTAACTGCTTTGAGATGAGATATCTTAGGGTTTGATTGAAATCTAGCACAAAGTCCTACACTGAACATTATGTCTGGTCTAATTGCAGTGAGGTAAAGTAAACTTCCTATCATACCCCTGTAGGTTTTTTGATCGAACCTTTCTCCACTTTCATCAATTTCTAACTTAGTGGAAGTGCTCATAGGAGTGTTAATAGCTTTTGAGTTATTCATATTAAACTTCTTTAGTAAACTCATAGCATATTTAGTTTGACTAATAAAGATGTCATTGCTTAGTTGTTTGATTTGTAGACCTAAGAAGAATGTTAACTCTCCCATTAGACTCATTTCGAATTCAAGACTCATAGTTTTGTCAAAGGATTCACAAAGAGATTCATTCGTAGAGCCAAAGATAATATCATCAACATAAATTTGAACAATGAGAAAATTATTTTCAAAGTTCTTGATAAATAATGTAGTATCAACCTTGCCTTTTATGAAATTATTTTCAATAAGAAAAGAACTAAGTCTCTCATACCAAGCCCTTGGAGCTTGTTTTAAACCATAGAGAGCTTTAGTTAATCTAAACACATGATTAGGGAGACTATTATTTTCAAATCCAGGAGGTTGTTCAACATAGACTTCTTTGGAAATAAATCCATGAAGAAAAGCGCTTTTAACATCTATTTGAAATAATTTAAAATCATTACTACTAGCATAGGCAAGGAACATTCTTCATAATCGATATCTTCTTCTTGGTTGAAACATTTGGCCACTAATCTAGCCTTGTTTCTAACCACGATACCATTTTCATCTTGCTTGTTTCTAAAGACCCATTTAGTACCAATTACTAAATGGTCATTTGGCCTAGGAACAAGCGTCCACACCTCATTTCTCTCAAATTGATTCAATTCATCTTGCATTGCGATAATCTATGAATAATCTTTCATGGCTTCATCAACACATTTGGGTTCAATTTGGGAGAGAAAGGCGGCATTGGCACAAAAATTTTTAAAAGAAGATCGTGTTTGAACCCCCTTTGATATGTCTCCTAAGATTAGCTCCTTAGGATGAGCATCTACATACTTCCAATCCTTGGGTAAGGAAATCTGGGAAGTGGATGCATCCAAGTTGCTAGTTGGAGACGGGGTTGCGTTTAAATTCAAAGAATCAAAATTAACATCATCGTCAAGATCATTTTTCCTAATTTCGGAAATCTCATTGAAAACAACATGGATGGATTCTTCAATAATTAAAGTTCTTTTATTGAAAATACGAAAAGCTTTAGAAACCGAAGAATAACCAAGAAAGATTCCTTCATCAGATTTAGCATCGAATTTTCCTAAGTTATCCTTTTCATTTAAGATAAAACATTTACATCCAAAGACTTTAAAATATGAGACATTGGGTTTTTTGTTATTCCATAACTCATAAAGAGTTTTGGTGAGTAGGGGTCTTACTAGAACTCTATTCAAAATATAGCATGCAGTGTTTACGGCTTTGGCCCAAAAATATTTGGGTAGGCTATGTTCATTCAACATGGTTCTTGCCATTTCTTGTAAATTTCGATTTTTTCTTTCTACTACCCCATTTTGTTGAGGATTTCTTGGAGTAGAGAAGTTATGGTTGTATCCATTGAGTTCACAGAATTCTTGGAAGTCATGATTTTGAAATTCTCCACCATGATCACTTCTAATTGACGAAATCATAGAACCCTTCTGATTTTGAACAATTTTACAAAACTTGGTAAAATATTTAAAGCATTCATTCTTTTGTTTTAAGAAGTATGTCCATGTATATCTGCTTTAGTCATCAACAATGACAAAGGCGTACTTGCTACCTCCAAGACTCGATGTAGAGATTGGTCCGAATAAGTCCATATGGATCAATTGTAAGGGACTAGAGGTGCTTATTTGATTCTTAGCTTTGAAACTACCCTTAATTTGTTTACCCAATTGGCAAGAATCACATATATTATCTTTGATGAACTTGATATGAGGAATTCCTCTTACAAGTTCTCTAGATGATATTTGAGTAATTAATTTCATGCTAGCATGACCTAATCTTCTATGCCATAGCCAAGCATCCTCATTCATAACCGCAAAACACATTTCATCACATAAATCATTGATGTCAATAGTGTATACGTTATTTTGTTTTAATGCAATCATAGACATGTTCTTATGTGGTTTTTCAATGATGCAAGCATTAGATTCGAATTTGATAGTGTATCCTTTATCACACAATTGACTAATGCTCAAGAGGTTATGTTTTAAACCATCAACTAATAAAACATCTTCAATAAAGAAGTTGGATTTGTTACCTATGGTTCCTTTGCCAATGATTTTACCCTTGTTGTTGTCTCCGAAGGTAACATAGCCTTCGTCTATGCTAGTGAGCTTAGAGAATTGAGATGGATCTCCGGTCATATGCCTTGAGCATCCACTATCAAGGTACCATCTCTTGCTCCTAGCTTGCGATGGTGTGAGTTTCTACAAGAAAGGATAATTTTTAGGTACCCATTTGCTTTTGGGTGCCTCAAAGATAGATCTACATTGTTTATCATGTTGCATAGAGTTTATCATGGTTCCTTTAGGAACCCAAATCAATTTGTTTGGACTAATTTTCTTGAATGGACAGTATAGTGTCTTGTGTCCAATTTTGCAACAAAAGTTACATTTTGCTTGGTGTTGAACATGTAAGATGGGTCCTTTTATAAAGGTGGTTGGATTTAGGTGAGGACTTCTCACAAATCCAATTCCACTTCTTTTTGGAACGTGACCCTTGTTTGCAAGGATCATATTTAATGACTTGCTACCAACCTCGAATTTCTTCAAGGTGTCCTTGAGTAGCAGGTTTTCTTTTTGAAAAGTTTCTAGATCATGACATTTGATACATGAATTTAAACTATCATGATGTTCAATTTTTAACTTATCAAAATCACAAGTAAGACTATCATGTTCTTTTTTCAACAATTTGTATTTTCTATTGATAATCTTGCATTCATCAAATAAGTCATGGAAGGCATTTAATAGTTCATCGAAAGATAAATCAGCATCTAATAAATTCGTTACCTCCTCTCCGATGGCCATTAAGGCGTAATGAGCAACTTACTCGGTGTTAGACTCCTCTTCTTCAGACGCGCTCGAATCATCCCATGTTGCTTTGAGCGCCTTCTTCTTTGTTGCTCTCTTTGTGCCTCTTTAATTCTCTTTTCTCGGTCTTTTCTATGCCTTGTTGCTTTCGTTTTCCTGGGGAATGCTAGGTTTAGGGTGATTTTTCTGCCTTTGAGTTTAGATTTGTAGCAATTGGCAGGGTTCGACGCCTCCACTTCTTTAGTGCGGGAATCGGGGGGCTCAGATTTAGGACTCTGAGATACAAAATCTTGCTGATTGTGTGTGAGAGAGATTTTTCTTGGCATCTCTGCCTGAGTGCTGCCTCTTCGTTTCCGGATCGGAACTTTTTGGTTGATTCAATTCTTTGTAAGAGGTTTTGCTGCTTAGATGTGAGAAATCGGGATCGGATCTCTTGATGAGCGCAATGCATAGGCCTTGCACGACTCTTCTTCTGGCTGGTCCATAAAGAGCAGAAACGTTAGGGTTTACATCAAGTAGAGGATCTGGAAATTGCCCTGCGTTTTCTTTATGTCAGTTAATTTCCTCTTCTAGTTATAACCAATATAATGGAGCATTTATCTTAGACTTAGGATCAGGAACATCTTTTCTAGAAAGCTGCTCTCTTAATGGAAATTGTTGCCCCTTTTGTGGTTGCTTTGGTTGGTAAATGAACACATCGTGCTATATAGTATCTTAACTTCTTTCGTTGTAGTTCTTTTGCTGATATGCAAAGTATAATCATGATATCATGCACAAGGTTGCATGTACGAACTGATGGTTACACTCCCATCTGACCATCCTACCTAATCATCCAAGGTATTCTCATTCATTCTGTTAGAAAGCCAAAAAAAAACTATACTTTGCTTTAATCATCTAAGATTTTAAACTGGATTAATACCCATATTTGCAGCCACTTAGAGTGAAGTTATTTGATTTTCATCTACGGAGACAAGCCTAGAAATCCTTGTTGGCTTCACTTAAACATAACCAATTATTGTTCCCCATCAGTACAAGATCACAATGAACAATAATAAGGTTAAACTGAGTGAACATATGCGGAAAAAAAAAGTTTTGCCCTTTTTTTCTTTTCTCATCTAACATTTACCATCTACACTTAGATCTCAATTATCATCATTAATTTCATTGCTTTTACTAGCTTGGGTTATGAAGCTTACGGATTACCCTTTTGTTTTAATTATCTATTTTATTTTCAATTCATGAGTTATACTCGACCTATCTTTTCTAGTCTTGAAGGCACATATTATGTTTTCTCTTAGTGGCTAGTGCAATACGTCAGAGTTTGCTTGCTGGAAAGAGATCCTGATGTCTTAAAACTAAAAGAATTCTGTAACACTTCCTATTCCTGGCTTTGCTTCTTGTTCCTGGCTTCCCCAACTTGATTTATGAAGACAATTGTTCACTAATTCTGCATGTGCATTTCATCGTGAGTTGGAACATCATTGATTTATGATTGTACATTTCACCATTATATTTTTTTTTTTGAGAAGCAAATATCATCCTGTTTCTTTTAATTCCTCGTCACAGAGAGCATAAGTTTTTCGAAAATTAACTGTTTAGTTAGTCCTATTCTTCTTGTTACAACTATATCAAAATCAATGTTGTCACCGTGTATTGAAATGCCATAGGCATTAGGTGCTTGCCTAGACTCTCTTTCGAGTAAAGCGAGATGCTCTCGAATATTAAAATTTAAAAAAAAATATCATGCTTGATAAATATGATTATGAAAAAAAAAAAAATCGAATTTGTAGTGAATCTGTTACCTTCCTACTGTTATGTCCTAACTCCTAATAGTGTACCTATCAAACAATGTTTATAAGTTCCTAACAATTTAGCAAAGTGTAGGAAATAGGAGATCGTTTATAGAGATCATGAGTTCATACCAATTTAACAAAGTGCTTAAGCTGCTCATACCAATAGGCCGAGAAAGAGGAGATGGAGAAGTAGCCAGTTAGCAGAAGGCAGTGGAATGTGGCATCGAGAAAGGTAGTGGCGCACAACAAAGGAAGGTTGGGTTCTTTGGCTCAGATAGGGTTTGTACAGTTGCGATGATGCGTAGGGTAGAGGAAGGCGACGATTGACAGCATAAGGTGAACGAAGAGGACAATGTCGGCATATGGTGGAGGGACAAAGCTGCACACGATGGTGAGACGGAGGAAGGTCGCGGTTGACGATGACATAGAGCAAAGGAAGGTTGCGATCATGATGGAAGACGACAACTAATGGCGACGATGTAGGGTTTCTTACTCTGTGGTATTGTAGGGTTTCTTGGCAGGTAGAAAGGATGGGGGGTTAAGTTGTTGAATTAGTCGGTTTGGGTAAACCAACTAATTCATTGATTGTACCTAAGCTCGCCAAATTGTGCCTAGGCTTCGATTGGCTCAGGAGCATGCTTGAGTCTCTCAATGCTTGAGCTCAGACACACGCTCGAGTTGCACCTCTTTCAATCGACTTGCCTGGACCCTTTTTGAGGTGCTCAGGCCTCGCTTTGCCTTGCCTGGGCACCTAGGCAACCACTTATCCAAAACACTTGTCAATTGAAAGAGGTACTGTTGAATCTCTCTTCAAAGATTAACAGCAGACATTATTGTGTTTATATTTCAACCCAGATGACTCATAGTTATAGTAATAGGGCTGCATGCATTGACCTTTTTTAGAACCCTACAATGACAAGAGCCTCGGGCATTTTGCCATCCTAAACCTGCTTTTAACTATCAAATTTATTTAATACTGAGAATTTTGCTGCAACCTGGTTGGTTTTGCAAATTGTAATTTGGCAGGAAGGTCCACTGGGAATGGTTGGTTGATGTGGAAAATAAAGACAATCAAGTGAATCTAACTTTGTGAAAAATAAAGATAATGTTTGTCTCAAAGAGAATAAAGAATATGAAACCTTCCAATGATTCTATGAGTCCTATCACGAAAATATTTTTTTATCACACCATGGAACCATTCATTCATGTAAAGTGATGTTTATAATCCTTTGTAGAAAAGGAAGTTCATTTTTTTGCACCTTCAATTGCCATTTTATAATGTATCCAATGGATGTTAAATTTCAACTTATTCTATTGATGTTGTAGCCTCAGAATAGTTCATAACTAGAGAGTGAAAACCAAAAATCTGTAGCCTTTGTTATGATGTCCACTTTCAAGGACATAATTCGTTTTGAATTATCAAGGAATCAAAGTTTTTGTAAGTTTGGACTTTTATCTTGACTGAGAACTTACTGCGATCAACATTTGTCAACATGCTTACTTTTGTCATGATTTATGGAAAACTAATTTGCTTCAACCTTTTTTTTCTTTTACGTCATGCTCGTTCTTCATTTGTTCCTTTCCTTTTCTTCTAGCTTCTTAATTTTCTTTATGGTAATTTACTATCTTTCAGTTTTCCATCCTTGCTCACCATCTATATACCAATTAAAAAAAACTATAATAATTTTAAAAAATAGGACTAGTGTTTAGTTTTTTTTTAAGTACTTCTAGACAAGGCTCGCCTTACCGGTGTAATGGCCAGTTGACGGTACGTATACCGCTTTGTACCGACATACCATGTTTTGGTACGACGGGGCATATCGATGTCACGAAAAAATGGTTGAAAATAGCTCCAAAACTTTCTAAAAAAAGAAAAAAAAAAGGTTAGATTAGGATTTTTAAATTAAAAATAAATATAAATTTGGTATAATTTTAGTAAAAATAATCTAAATTAGGAAAGAATAGTGTCACATATTTTTTTCGGGCTTTGAGGAGTATCTTTGTGGTACGTTCCGAATCATCCTTTCATTGATATTAAATTATCTACAAAGAAATTATTTGAATTGTTAGATTATTTGTTAAAAGCTTAAATTTTAAGATTCAAATGAATTTAGTAATCAATCGATGGATATATCTGGTTTTACCAACAAAAAGAATGATGAGATTCCACGAGTAGTGGATCAGGGTCCTCGATCCTATGTATCTGTATATCAATTTGGTATGTTTATCGAGCTCAATTCTAAAATTGATTCCACGACATGGTATTCTGATACACTGTATATCATTGGTGCGCCACTGTGATGATGGTCATAGTATGATCGTTGTGAACTATATGTGTCCGAGGCAGCTCCTGAGGCAAGTACGATTGTGATATATATTGATGTGAAGTATAGGGACCATTGGAACTTCTACATTCGTTAGTGATTTGCTACTCTGTATCATAAGGTCGATCACCGTATTGTTGCTCAGAGAAGAATGACCAACTATGATGTTAAGCTCCACGATCTGAATCTTGAGTGACATGCGTAAAATACTGCTCCTCGGTCCATGCACCACTCTCAAACTGTGTAAACGGGACCATCGACTCCCCGGTGTTATCACTATCAGTGGTCGAGGCATTGCTGTCCACATCATTACCATGTCTCCAGACCAAGCGGGTTGCTGAATATGATTGAGAAGTTGTCTATATACCTTTGATTAGAGAGTTTTTCCTCTAACTTAGGTGTTAATCCTTTTAATTAGCCTCCCAAGCTTAATCCGATCCACAAATTGTAGTTTTGTGAAGTTTTAAGAAAGTACAAATGTGAGAATGAGAGAAGTGAGAAAGAGTAAGTACAAGAGTCTGAGAGAGTGAAAGGGGGTGAAAGAGAGAGAGGAAAGGGTTTAAAAACCCTTTCAAATGGATTTGATCGTTGGAAAGTGTTATGTCTGAGTTGTTCGTCAGTATCGGTCGAAATTCAACCGTTATCGATAGGTACAGGTCGATAATGGTCAAAATCCGACCGTTACAGGCCCGTATCAGGTGATACAAGACCTTTTAGTATATACCACCCAGTACAAGGTGGTCTGCATATCGGTTTCCTATCAGATCAGTAGTGTATACCGTGATACACAAACCTTGCTTCTAGGTATGATTGTCCAGCATTTCTGCGTAGTTTGTTGAATTTAAGTTTGTTGCAGACTTGGGTTACAGATATGATCTTTATTTTCTTATCTAAAACATATTTCTTTCATTGTGCCAGCAGAGTAGATGGGGAGGCTCCTTTGGTGGACTGTCCTGTTGTGGGTCACAAAAAAAGAGGGAAACGAATTGTTCCAGCATCCCATATCCCAGATGGGAATGCATCAAGTATTTGTGCAAATGGGCCTCAATCTGCTGGAATTTCTAATGAAAATACAACACTGAACTTATCTATTCTTGCTCCACCTTCATCTCCAGCATCTTTTACAAACTCCGCACTACCTTCAACGGTCCAATCACCAAATTGTTTCCTGTCAATATCAGCCAATTCTCGTGAAGGACCATCATCAACCATGTTTCCAACAGGGCCATATGCTCATGAAACTCAACTGGTCTCACCTCCTGCGTTCTCGACCTTGACAACCAAGCCATCAACTACTCCACTAGCCCCCCCACCTGGGCTTTCTCACCTTGCAACCCTCTCATCCCCAGATGTGCCTTTTGCCCGGTTTTTGTCATCATCACCGGATCTTAAAAGTGCTGGGAAAGAGAATGGTGTTCCTTATTTGTCGTCAAGTTATGGGGTTGGAAGCGATCTCCAGGCAACTTATCCACTTTGCCCTCGAAGTCCTTCTAGCAGCCTTGTATCACCTGCCTCGGGAACCCCAAGAACTGGGCTGTCTTCACCTTTTCCCGAGTAGCATACTCCCACACAGTAGGATGCTTCTGCATCTGCATGCGACTCTCCCTGTTCGAGGAATGGGGCATCCAAGCTGTTCAGACTTAATTCGGCCACAACCAGAGATTTCATACTGTGTCCCGATTCCAGCTTCTTCTATTCTGCAACATCTGCACAGTTTCATTTGGACCAGGCACAACAATCATGTACTCATGCTGGTGGGGGGCTTAGTATTTCGAGGGAAGCAGATGTTTACCCCAATGATGGAACCAGACACAATAAAAGCTGCAAACAGGATGCAGAAGAGATTGAAGCATACAGAGCATCATTTGGATTCAGTGCAGATGAGATCGTCATGACACAAAACTATGTGGAGCTATCTGAACCACTTGATGAGTCCTTTATGATGTCTCCATTTGCAGATAGTAAAACTGGAATAGAGCAGTATTCCGTTACGGAGATTGATGACAGGTAAAAAGGCATCCAATTTGTTGGAACCTATGAGCCCAAAGCAAGTGATGGCACATCTTGCAGTCGGAGTTGATTGCAAATCTGACCAGAATAACATGCATGCAGGTAATCTCAATTGCACTGGAGTTTATATGTTGAATTCATCATATGCATTCACATCGATATGCAATGCTTGTTGCCTTGAGTTCTCTCTGTTGCTGACTGAAAACTGACCCAAAGAAACGCCTCTGTTTATGATGCTTGTTATCTCAACTGTTATCCAGGTGTGAGACCACAAATTCAGTCTGGAGATACCTCTGCTTTAGCTGCCGGCAGCCCTAACACAGATTGTGGTGTGGAAAGTGACTCGAGGACTTCAAACCACCAGCCCAGCTTGGCAAGCGAGCTCAACCGAGACAATTGTTCTGACGCCGAGATTGATCATAGAAGAGCAAGAAGTTTGAGAGAAACCAATGCCCTAATGGCCTGGGGGAATTCGTTGCCTTATAACTGACCTGCTCCTGTACTAGCTAGTTAGGACGGTAATCAAATTTCTTAGTTAGTAATGATAAGGCGTTTGGGCGTATTAAGGAATACGCCCTTTTTGAGGGGCTGGTTCATGATAGCGCCGGCCTACGGTGATTGGTGAATTCTGCTGATTCCATTCCCGTTGCCAAGACAGTAGTCCTGTAGGCAAATGTTGTCTAGAACTCTCCCAGTAGATGTACCGGTCCAGCACCAGTCTCGTACATTACATTGTACTAAATAATGGTAATGTGGATTGTATCTATCAGATTTCGCTACAAATAGATCTGTTAAATGGTTGACGAACAATGGAAACCCTGCAAATATTACCAAGAACTTGATCTTTGACGTTGACCTCGCGTGGAGTGGTTGTAGCTTCTCGCTCGACAGAATCACAAACCATCAGTAAAGTCAGGTCTTAAGAGGTAAGAGCCACAAACGCCAGATCATTCGGTTTTGATAGGGGGTCAAGATCAGTGAATACCAAACAAGCCGAGGTGGGCCAAGGGACATAATAAACGTTGTGTAAGAAGAGCTTGAGTTACAATAATCTAGCCTAAAAATTAAGATAAGCTACAGAAACACTTTTAACCACGATTATGCATGCTATGACAAGTTACGGATGGTACATCCTACGGGCGATAATAGGCACGTCATAAATACTGTTGACGGAAGAGACAGTATCTGGCCAATCTGGTACAAGTCAAAAAGTCATTTAAACATCACTTGGGCACGAAAGACTAAACAATAATGGAACATGACCGAATAAAATGAGAATAAGCACTGAAAGTTTAAACTTAAAACCAGCAGCAGATAAAATGGGAATAAGCGCTGAACGGTTGCAATGACCTTCTTGCCATCTTTCTCTGGAATAATTACTTGAGCGGGATGAACCTGGAGGAGTGTGTGGCACCGATACCAGGCCTTCCATGCTTCACAGGCTTGTATGAGATAGAGAACTCAGCCAGGTAATGACCAATCATCTCAGGCTGCGATGTCACAACATTGGATCAATAAACAAATAATACACTATGTAAGATCATACATGCCCCAACATAGACGGATAGATGATACAGGATTCTTCGATAAAACAAATAGAAAGCAGAGATAAAAGATTACACCTAATATTCCATTTTTTCTGTCGAACTAACTAGATGTCTGTCAAATCATATGATTAACACAGGATATAACAAACTATGCAATACAAAAAATTATCAGAATGCCACAAATGTGTGACAAAATGATTACCTTGATTTCAACCTGGTTAAAAGTTTTTCCATTGTAGACACCAATGATGCTCCCAATCATCTCTGGGACTATTATCATGTTCCTGAGGTGGGTCCTCACAGGCTCAGGTTTTTCACCAGGGGGAGCATCACGCTTCTGCACATTTTCAATCATAACAAGTAACAGAATATGCGATTGAAATATACATATTGTAAAAGAAAAAGACATTATCACAATTCTATTTGCAGAAGTCGACCATTTTGGTTATAGTTATTCAGCACAGGTAACTAAAAGTTGCAAGGCAGAATTCTGTTTGATGATTTATGTAAAGTGAGACAAACAATGAACTCGATGATTTTTATACTACTGGATACAACTCATATGGCTCTCATAAGTTTTAGGCATCAAAAGAGATGGCCCCAAACATTCGCGGTCTATCAATATCGAGCCTAATGTTGAATCACTCATGATAACAAAAATCCTGGTTATTGTATCAGCTGATGGGTATCTTAATGATACAAATTAAAACCACAGTTATATGAAACACATTACTTTTTCTCCTACAAAACCAAAATGCACATATACCTTAGAAGTCATAGCCTATGCGAGAAAATTGAGTTGGTAATTATCGTATATGCAGACCTTCACACTCATTCACACATTCATGTCAGTGATTAAACAGAACTTCTACCACCCGTTCCATACAAGCTATCACATCTGCCTTCTTGCCCAACTCATTTTATTTGTAGAACAGAAAGCAACAAGAACTTCCAGATATATTGAAATAACCAAATAATATGTTTTCTATTTGGATCCATATGTTGAGATTCCAATACGATGGCAAGCATGGGCCTCAACCATTTGGGCCCAAGTTGAACCAATACACGATATCTTTGCCTACACCCAACCCACCTTAAAAGATAAGAAAAATAAGAGAACAGTTTCCCTTCTGGCATGATCGGCGTTGCTCCAAGCAAGATCATGTTTATTCTATCACATAATTTAATTATTCGTGGTCAGTAAAGACCTAGGCTAAGAGCCTCCCCAAACGATAATTTTTCCTAATGTTATCCTCAGCCGATATTGTTTACATGTTCAGATATGTCAGAATTTATTGCAAGTAAATTTATCTGTGTATCATTCTAACCTTCCCAAAAGCCCACATTTGTATGGCAAAACTTTATCCAACAGATACCAAACCCAGAAACCCACACCTCTATGGCAAAATTTTAACCAACGGATACCAAATTATTCAATATGTTGCTTTCTAACAGTTCAACATTCAAATCTAGAGAGAATAACAAAGCACAGGATCTTCTGCAATCTTCTTTCCTATCAAATTTAGATTTTAAATATCAAAACTGTTGGATTCTTGGTTTTATAACAAATTGCTATACAATCGAGTAATCTTTATCTATGTTCTTATCTATTTACAGAAAACTGACATGATTACTGTTTTTCCAATATCCAATCCAAACCAACCTGTTTCCAACAACAACATCTGCAACTCGAACACAATTGTGATGGGTGTTGTGGTCAGCACTTGGAGAGACTTGGCATAAGGTGCAGCGATCAATAACCCATTATTTCTTGAGCCCTATTTGTTCAAATACTGTATAGGGATTAGCATAAACGTCTTGGAAAATGGTCTCGACAGTCTCCTGTTTCCTACCTCGCCTTTGATAATTCGAAAGCTGTCCAAAATTAAAAGGACAAAGCCACTTGCCAAAGGATATCCGCATCTAAATTCTACTTTTGCATATACCAAAACATGAGGAAAACCAAGCAGGGTTTTACATATGAAATCAGACAAAAACAAACAGAGGATGTGACAGCATACGACGGATGAAACGAAGCAAGATAAGGAGATTGACAAGACAAACGGAGGCATCGTACCGCCTTACGAAGCTTCTTGATCAGAGCCATGGGCTTCCTCTTCAACCCTCTCTGGAACCTGCGCGAATCCCCGCCCAAATGTTCATCGTAAGACAAAACAAATACATTAATCCTTCGAAAGAGAAAGACGAAAGACACGATGGAAACGAGAAAGAAGGGATCTAAACCTTCTTCGAGCACGAGCATCAAAGAGCTTGACCAGCTCATCGAGGCCCATGTCAAGGAGCTGATCGAGGTCGACCCCACGGTAGGAGAACTTCCTAAAGGTCCTCTTCTTCGGTTGCGCACCTCCCACGTCCACAGCGTCCGAAGCATCCGCCTACTCGTCGCCCACAACAAAATGGAAGCAAAACGATCAAATCAAAGGTCACCAAGAGATCAATCTACGGTCGATCGCGAGAGAAGAAAGGAATCGAGATCAACCATGGCTTCCTAGTTCGTCTTCTCTCCGCTTGAGATGGGTGTTAGGGTAAGCGGCGGACAACAGCAGAGTCACGGACCGAGAAGATTAGGGCTTTGGAGCCGGCCGTATATATGCTCGGGAGGAACGGAACCAACTCAGGCCACTATGGAGTTACGGTTTTACTCCTGGCTTCTTTGATCGGTTGATGTACCACGTTGTTTTGACAAGGAAAGGACTAAAGGGTCTTTTAGATGAGCGGCCCAATATGCCGGTCCGTCGATGGAATTTAATTGAACTAGAAAAAATAATCACATTTCGACGATATGTTCAAATAAGTTGAATAGGAATTATTTGGTTGGAAGAACACAATCGAGACAGATTTAATTTGAGATCAAGAAATGAATTGAGTTGTTTTCCAAAGAATCTCTTGTTTTGGATAGAATTAGAAATTCAATAAACATAATATAAACTTTGTTAGGAAAAGAGTCGGCACTAAGAGGAGGGGGGGGATAAATTAGTACAGCGGTAAAAATTATGTCAGTTCAAAACTTCATTACGATTAAATTTATTTCCGATGAAAAATTATTTCGTAAATGTATTAACTTTGAAAGCGTACGGAAGAGCGTAGTAGATGCAAAGTAAGTAAAGTGGTTTGAAGTAAATTGCACAAGAGAAACGTAAACTAGATTTTTATAATTGTTCGGTCGTCGTGACCTATATCCACTTCGCCGATTCCTCTTTCTCAAGGCCATCGGCATCCACTATCGGTTTTCTTTCAATGGGCAAAGACCAACTACCCTTTTACACCCCTCTTCTCATTTTCACAGGTTTAGGGGACAACATTTTACAACCCTCTTTTACGAGGGATCACTCTCACACCCCTCTTAGAACTCTCTCTAAGCTTTGGGAGGAGAAAACTCAACTTTCTAAAGTTTATAACTTTAGAATCACAGGGTTTTACTCAATATTTCTTGTTTATCCATGCAGGAATACCTGGGGTATTTATAGGCCCTAAATGGATTCAAATTTAGAGCCCAAAATTCAAACCCCCGAAATTTCAGGATACGAGCGGTACCACCACCTGTAGCCTGACACTGGGCGGTACCACCACCTGTAGCCTGACACTGGGCGGTACCACCACCCATACAGTCTCAAAGACTGAGTCTGGGTGGTACCACCGCCCAGACTAGCGGTACCACCATTGACACAGTCTCGGAGACTGTGCCACGATGGTTTCACTTGTTTGGTCATTGTTTGAACTTTTCTCTTGGCCTAACACAGCCCAAACTTGGCCCAACTATCCCCTAATTGGGTTGACCCAATTCTAATCTCTATTATATGCTAACTATAAATTTTAAGATATTTACTAAGCTAAACAAAGTCCGTAAGTCTAGGTTTCTTCTGGTGAGCTTTCAGCGATCTTCCGGTGAACTTCCGACGATCTCGCGACAATCTTCCAATGGACTCCAACAAGCTCCTGGACTTCATGATGATCTTCTTGGAAAGTTCCGATGAGCTTCTTTGGCAAGCTCCGAGACTTCTCAGTCAATTCCGATAGAACTTCCGATGAACGTCCGGACTTCTGACGAACTCTTGAACTCCCAATGAAATCACGTTCTTGACTCCGGGACTTCATTTTGCTTTATGCCTTGCTATCATAATTAATTCTGCACATGTAAAAACATACTTTGATCTAGACAATTATTACTAAGCATTAATCATGTTGTCCGGCATGTCATTGGTCCATTAACGCTTCGTCCGATTCTTTGACGTATCGTCCTCTCTTGCGGCCTATTGCCCAATCGGCCAGCTAACCTCCGTGACTCTGATATTCTTAGCGTAATTTTAGCTCTTCTTAGCCCGATGCCCGAATCCATGGCCCGAAGCATTCTGTCATCCGATCCTTCCACTAGATATCCAATCTTTTGAAATGTTCCACCGGCCCAACATGATTCTTCCTGCTTTAATTGTCTCATCTTGATCGAAGCATCCTGCGTCACTCAAAACGCAGATCAATTCATAAATACTTATCAATTGGTTTCATCATCAAAATCCGAGATTCAACAAACTTATACTAATTTGAATATAATTTCTCGATTTATGCATGTAGTGATCATGCAAAACTTTTCTATATGGGATGTCTATCAAGAGACCGATTTAAGCTTAAAATGTCTTTTTTTGAGTTCATGAATCGTGTTTGTGTTAATTAATCAGCAAATGATTCCTTAAAATTGCACATCATATGTTGATTGTAAATTTGTATCTTAAGATTTTAATGTGTTAAGGAAGGAACACATCCGTGAATGGATGCTTAAAAGAGTCTTATTTTTATATTTTATTATCCTACCATAATGAAGATACTAAGATCTGCTTTCTGAATATAAATCTTATGCTCGTTACCTCTAAAAAAAAAAATTGTATCTTTTATCTAATAATAATATAATTATTTTTTTTGATCATTCCAGACGCAACACGTGGATTCTAGTCGACGCTTACTTACTGAACATAACAAATAAGCCACTTAGCATACTATATCAACATTATTGAAGCTACCCCTCACCACATCCGTTCATTTTGATCTCCGTTAGAAAGCCAAGATGGCGACTTCTCTGGGACGCCAAAGTCTTTCTTGTGCCTATCATGAGTTTTGTGTATTTTCCTCCACAAGATTATGTCCACCAAGAGTGTGCATGACATGATACGTATGAGTGCTAGTTTTTCCATCGACTCTCCACCAGACTCAAGTTACAAGTAACGTCAGAGAACATCAAAAGGTGATGAACTACCCATCTTGGCTTACATAACGAGCTCTGGAGTACATGTATAAATGGACATGGAAGTCTCCACATTTCTGACAGAATGGAGGAGGTTTCAGGTAGCAAAGGCAGGGTGTGTGTGACAGGCGCTTCTGGTTATGTTGCTTCTTGGCTTGTTAAGCGACTTCTACAGTCTGGGTATCATGTAATAGGAACAGTCCGAGACCCAGGTTCCATCACTCCATTTCTTCTTCTTCATCATCAACTCATGTCCCTGTTCATCAATAGACATTCATCAATAGACAGAATTCAGTGCTCGTTTGGACTCGATTTACTCATCTCTTCGGATTACAAGATGGAACTAACAATAACAGATTTGCAGGGGGCCATAAGAAATTGGCCCATCTGTGGGAGTTGGAAGGTACAAAGGACAGGCTTCAGCTTGTGAAGGCCAATCTCATGGATGAAGGCAGCTTTGATGATGCCGTAATGGGATGTGAAGGTGTCTTCCATACCGCATCTCCCGTGGTCGTAGCCATGTATCCCAAGGTATGCAGTTCCTCTCATCATGGCATGTCCATTTGAACAGTAGCTGAAAACTGCTATTCTTCCCTCTTATTTGGAGTTGGACACATGGAAAATAGTTCTCTCTTAAAACCGCTTGCAAAAGAGAGAGAAAAATGGTCAGGAGAACATACAGCTTAGTTGCATTTGTGGAAATTTGTCTCATTTTGTTGTTTGTGGCCATGGCTCCTGGTGTTGACATTTAGCAGGCTGAGATACTGGATCCTGCAGTCACCGGAACTCTAAATGTGTTGCGATCATGCAAGAAGAATCCAGCACTAAGGAGAGTTGTTCTGACGTCGTCTTCATCTGCAATAAGAGTAAGAGAGAATGTCAACCCCAGATTACCACTGGATGAGACATCATGGAGCTCTGTGGAACTTTGCCAAACGTTCCAGGTGAAAGACCATAACTAATCTGCTACTGCATGTTTGGCACATTTATACATACACATACTTATTTAGATGGCTTTTTGGTTATACAATTATTGAAGGCTACATGAACCCTTCTTGCTATGATAAGAGCAGAAACACTAAGCAAAAAAGATCCATGGCAATGTGCTTAATTCTGAATAATGCTCATATATTCTTTTTGCTTTTTGTTATCCAAGATGTGGTATGCCCTAGCAAAAGTTCTAGCAGAGAAGGCAGCTTGGGAATTTGCAAAGGAGAACAAAATAGACCTTGTAACTCTTCTTCCATCATTCATCGTCGGACCAAGTCTGCCCCATGATTTGTGTCTAACTGTTAGTGACGTCCTTGGCCTACTTCGAGGTATTTCTAATGCCGCAATGGATCATCCTTCCTTTCTATGGAAAACAAAATTTCAAGGCACTAAATGCCTTCTTTTCAACAATAGGTACATCACACTATAAGTACTGATGAAACTAACTTGCAGGAGAAAAAGATAGGTTCTCAGCTTATGGCAGAATGGGCTATGTTCACATTGATGATGTTGCCTGCTGCCACATTTTGGTGTACGAAAATGACAATGCTCAAGGGCGATATCTCTGCAGTTCCAATGTCCTTGATAATCATGAAGTAACTGCCCTGCTTGCAAACCGCTATCCTTCATTGCCCATCCCAAATAGGTTAGTTCTATTTATGGTATCATATTGTATATATCATTGTAAATTACAAGCTAGGGTTCTAGAGGCTGAAGTTTCCTTGTTATGAAACTAGAATCTCGCAAAATTTGGAAAAGAATGATGTGTCTAAGAATACACAAAACTTTAAGAACAATTTGAGACACTTATTTGTATGCAAGTAAAATCTTTCAGAATATAAGGGATTTAAGAAACAACTGAAGAACCATGAACTAATGTCTATAACCTACTTTTTGATGATTTATTTGAAAAATAAAATAAAAGAAGCAAACAATTTAACATCTATGATTTATTCTTTGACTATTGTCTTCGTGTAAATATATAAATTCTTACTAGGTAATCTTTCCTTTGCATTATAAGAAGTTGACTTGTGTTCAGGTTCCACAATTACCATGCTGAGATACCACGTTACCAGTTTGACACATCCAAACTACGTGACTTGGGGTTTAAATTCAAGGGTACTGAAGAGATGTTTGATGATTGCATTGCATCGCTGAGGACACAAGGCTATCAGATCTAATGATTTAAGTACCTTCTCGATTTGCCAACATTACTTACTAGATAATAAAAGCTTTAAACAAGTCGTATGAACCATTTTAATAAATCTCTGTGTCAAGAAGTTTTAAGTACAGGACATGCTATGGGCGCCAATATATCATTCTCTTATATTAATAAACTACATTACTTTGGCTTGCTTCTTGTTACATTCAATTAAATATTACAAGAAAGTATCACTAGTAAGCATGGGTATAATTCTAGAAGAGCTGAGATTGTTCTACTTGATCTCACAAGGGACAAGATGCAGTGCAACATTTGACATGCATAGCACGCTGATCTGTTCCGTGTTGGTTTGTGCATCGTCATTTTGCCTAAATTGTACATTCAGATTATTTCATATTTGATAATGGGGCTTAACGTCATTAGGAACACTGTGATGATGTAGCTATTGTATAATTCGGAACAACCATTTCCTTTCTGCAAAGACACAGAAACTATTTGTGTAGCTCACGTAATTGTCTTATGGTGCATCTGTGCACAGAGGCCTAAAAGTTTGGATTACGTATGACATTTACCTAGACAGTAATATGCTAAACTAATGACTATTTTCTTGAACACCTTTCCAACTTAATGAAGAACAAGAAAATGCTTGAGAATTTTATAACTTTGAAAGAACATAGCATGAGCAACTCAGTTATTACTTGTTTATCAAATTCAAGATAGTAATCAATACATAAGGTGATGTAAAGAATGATCCAAGATTAGATCCAAAACACAGAAATCATGAGAAATATTTTTACTAGTTTGTCAGAGAACTTCAATCAGGTATATATCTGACACAATCAGCCTCATGACATCCATAACCACAGCCTTATCAGAATTCTGATCAAAATTAACTAGAACCTTTGATAATTGCTCATACGAGATGCATCGGTTTACTTAAAAACAATATTTTTATCACGAGCACAAAAGAAAAAAGAAAAATGCAAACATACTACATTATCAGTGATAGGGAACAAATTGGAGGATGCCCAATGAACAACGAGAAAAAACAGAAAACAGTATGTACCAATTACCCAAGGAAGAGATCAAAATGGTTCTTACGAGTTCTTTTTCCTGACGATGGCCTTCAGAACCATTGGCGAGAATGTTCCTGTCTTGTCCAAATGCACTCCAACAGCTTTTTCCATCAAGAACAAAACATCTCCCTCCTGCAGCCTCTTGACAACATTCTCAGCTTCCTTCACCCCTTCTTTTTACAGAATCCATCGACCAAACCCATAAAAGCCATCACACTTGGTGAATGCCCAGTGCCCAACAATCTCCGTGCAGAACTCAACTGAATCCTCCAATTTCTATCCTCTGCATAAGCCCTGAATGAGAATTTTGTAGCTGAATGCAATCGGCACAACTCTGTGCTTATGCGTTTTCCTGAAGATCCTCCTTATATCATCAAATTTTGCTGTCTTGTGGATTCCTGCCACAACAGCAATGTGAATCACATCATAAGGTACCATACCCTTCCGACGCATTAATCCAAACAGCTTCATGGCTTCCTGAACTAGCCCGCCTTTGCAGAGCACAACAACCATGGCAACAGCATTAGGTATTAGCCCGGTCACCTTGATCTTCTTGAAAATGTCATCGGTGACTTCTGGTGGTGCCTCCTATGTGGCAGACTCAGCCACCACCAATGTCGTCCAGCAGACTCACCCACCAATTTCTATCTTTTTGATCGGCTTCCTCCACCTTCTTACGTTATGCCAGCCAACTTCTCCAAGATTGGACTTTTGCGCCGGAGAATCCCCAATTCGATCGCTTCCTCACCCGCCACAATCAAAATTCTCCAGCGTTCCTCTCCCCTACGTCGTCCAGCAGACCGTGACGACGATCTCTGCCGCGAAACCCCGAAGCCATCCATATAATTTCGACAGAAATCCTTGAATGGCGACTGCGGGAACTGACCAAAATCCTCTTTTGGATGGTCTCTCTTCGTGGGTTTGCTGCCCCACATGCAATAATGATATAGTGGAGGCTCGAGCCAGAGGCGCTTCTTCGTGCCACCCTTTGCTTCTCCTCGTCGCCGTCGTCAGCAAAGTTGAGATTACAAAGGAAAAGGTCTTGGGAGCCATCGCCCCTGCGCCTCTCGCCTCTCATCGGTCTGTCAGTATTGTTACTCGTACCCAAGCCGGTCGCGGGCACGCATCTCTCCATGATCGAAGCTTAGTTTGCAGCGTTCTCTTCAACTGTGGCCGCGGAGGAAGAAGCAAATGTGGATTCTGGGAATTAGTTTAGGGTTTCTAGATTAAAAAAAAAGAAAGAGCAACATCGTTTCAAATACCCACCAAACTACCCGTATTTTATTGGAGAAAACACAGGGACCACATCAGCGCCCACCTCTTTAATGAACAAACGCTCTCGTGACAGTGAGAGATAAGGTCGATGATTCTTCATAAGGCTTCTTCGACTCCGGTCTCCTGTTAGGGATAACGTCTGCTTGGGATAAGGTCTCGCTCTGCAGTGGGTGACTGAAGAAGAAGGTCAGCAATTTTGTGTACTGCAGATTTTTTTGATAGAAGCAAGTTTTTCTGCGACCGCGAATCCTTGTTTATATCTTCCATGATTATATTTTTGATATTCTGATTCAAGTGTTTTGTTTCCTCATTCCATGCTAATTGCGAAAGTAGATTAAGACTTCATGCACTAATTTCACCTTGGGATGGGTAAGCAGAAGAAAAAAGGATGAATTTTGGCAACTTGATGTGTAGTTTCTGATGGTTTATTCCTGCTTCCAGTCATATTTTTGCTTAATCTTCTTACAGATCTTGCGCTGCATGATGAATACATAGTTTGCCACTACTTTTTGTTTTCTAGATTTGTTAGTTTGTACCACTCAGGCTCCAACCACATTGGTGTCTTTAGGGAGATGGAAAGGAGCACAGACCAGCAGCTCACAATTGTTGAGTTCTTGAGGGAGAAAGGGTTTGATGATGAAAGCATAAAGAGAATGGTGAAGCGATGCAATCCACTGGAGAGCACAGGAAGAGACAGAGCGAGTGAGAATTGGAATTACTTGGAAAGCATTGGGGTTCAGAAGAGGAAGCTTCCGTATGTTGTTTTCAAGTGCCCCAAAGTCCTCACTTTGGGCTTGAATCAGAAGCTTGTGCCTACCGTCCAGTGCCTTGCGACCTTGGGATCAAGGCCTGGCGAAGTGGCCTCGGCCATCACCAAATTCCCAAACATTCTCTCACACAGTGTTGAAGATAAGCTCTGCCCATTACTAGCTTTCTTCCAGGTGCTAGGAATCTCGGAGAAGCAACTGGGTAAGATGCTCCTGTTGAATCCAAGGCTCATCAGTTACAGCATCGAAACGAAATTGACTCGGATTACTGATTTCCTCGCAAGCATTGGTCTCAATAAGGAAGGCTTGATTGGTAAAACTCTGGTGAAAAATCCATTCTTAGTAGGTTACAGTGTTGAGAAACGGCTTCTACCAACCACAGAATTTCTCAAGTCGATAGGCTTAGATGAACAGAATTTGCAAAGAGTGATTTGCAATTTCCCTGAAGTAATCTGTAGGGATGTTAATAGGGTTCTAAAACCCAACTTAGCATTCTTGAAGAGATGTGGATTTGACAGTAAACAAATTGCAACATTGGTTGCCGGATATCCCCCTGTTCTGATCAAGAGTGTCAACAAATCCTTGGAACCCAAAATCAGATTCTTGGTTGAAGACATGGGAAGGGAAATCGGTGAGATAGCAGATTGTCCAGAGTTCTTTCGACATGGTATGAAGAAGAGCTTGGAGTTGCGGCACAAACTTTTGAAACAAAAGAACATACATTGTAGTCTGAGCGATATGCTTCATTGCAATCAGAAGAGGTTTATTGCTAAATATGGCTTAGTTGCAGGCTTCTCTTGATTCTGTTCTTCCTGCTCTTTTCGACCTTTGTGTTCCATCTCTTGTTAGGGTTGAAAGTTTGGCCATTGGTTGCCAGAGGTGCAAGGGCTTGCTCTTCAAGGTAAGAAGATTGTTGTTTTTTATCTTCTCTTGTCCTGCACTCAGCTAGCATTGCTGAATAGAACTTGTCTTTACCCCAGGTAGTGCTATGAAATCATCAATCATAGTAATCAATGCTTGTATCACCACAGACCACAAAAATTTCCTGTTTTATACAGTTTTTTCCCCACTTTTGTTTGCAAATTCATTCCTACTTAGCTGCAAAACTCTAAAATTTACATGACTGGCAAAGTTGTCTGATGTTTCTTTTGCAGTATGCTTTTTTGTTTAGAGTTGTTGAAACTTCTATTACTTTACATTATGTCTAGCTTACTATTTTGTTCCATCCAACCACAGATGTAACATATCACCAAATTTCAAGATTTCTTTGTACCCTAATTTCAACTGCCTTTTGTCAGAAGATCATGTTGACAAGATTGGACCGAACAAGGGAAGTATTTTTTGCATAATATTATAGAATTTTTGGCTGGATGATATGGTTCATAATTCTGTTTAGGACCGAAGCATTAAATCAAGTGAACTGTCTTTTGCAAGACTCGTGTCTTGATAGATTTTTTTTTTTTTGGTTGTATAAAGTTGAAACTACAGAAAACATGAGGGCATATGATTCTACCATCAAAATCAAGGTCGATAAAGCTTATAGGAAAAATTTGTAAACAGTATAGTATATTCATTGCAAAAAATAATGCTATATTAGAAAATTATAATTCTTAAAGGATGACCCGAGGATGCTTGAACAAAGAGCAAACTGAGCTAGTGGCTCAAGTACCTTTGAATTTTGATGTGGTTCTCATGAAGTCCATATGCTAAAGATGTCTATGCATGAAGCATGAAGGTTAAAGTCCATGGTAGTAGGTATAACAACTTTACTGGTTACAGTTTTTTCAAGTCATTATGTGCATATGTGAATGTTTCTCCAAAAACTAAGTTGCTTCTGATGCACCAATTTTGTTGGTTCCATCATCTCAGCCCTTGAATTAGAAATCTGTGAGCGAAACTGATTTCAATTGGATATGGATGTTATGCTTAGTCCTGTCAACATGTGATGCTTAATTTCCATGTTAATTGTTAGCCAAGAAAGTTAATATCCACGACACGTGTACCATAATTCATGTATTATGAGTGCTATTAACTGTATAACATGTTCATTTGACTACATTTTTTTTATTTTTTTCTTCTTTAATTTATATTCACTAGATCAATATCTATCAAGTAATAAACTTTTAGTTAACAGGCTGAAGATGAGCAAGCTAACAACTAGGAAGATCTTGCAAGTGATTAATCACCTGACAATATGAGCATGTTTGAAGCATAATCAAATCTTTCATTATTCATATGAACCTTCAGAACTTCTATTTTACCACTGTATAGACCATTCTTATCTTTATAGATGTAGTTATCGCAAGAACTGTGTGGAAAAAATATGTTAGGATGAGACTGAAGCAGTAGGTGATGATAATAGCTTCACATTTTTACTCCGTGGATTTGCATGTTTGCAGTAGATAGCAGAAACGCATCTGAGAATATCTTCGGTAAATCTAAGAAAAATGGTCCATGCGTTGGTTGCACCAATGTAACGAGAGATTGATGGTTTCAGAACAAGTCAGTTGATGAGAACATGCAGACAGTAAACTTATGTTTTGAGATGTAACTTTGTTGCTGCATGAATCAGATCTAACCTCTCCTCTCCTAATACATACATATACATCTTAGCAAGTATATACATATGTGTATATACTTCCATTGTTTATATACGTATATATATATATACATACATACATACATATATAAATACATACATATATATATATGTATATATATATATATGTATGTGTATGTGTATACATATATATACATATATACATATATATACATATATATACATATATATATACATACATATATATATATACATACATATATATATACATACATATATATATATACATACATATATATATATATATATATATATATACATATATATATATATATACATACATACATACATACATACATATATATATATATATATACTTGAAAACTGCCTATCAGCTTTACTTTACTATGGCTTAGTCTCACTTACCCTATAAGCAAACTGCCTATCCTAACACAACTTCCCGGCTTTCACTCGTCAGCTACTAACTATTAGACTAAATAAAAGAATAAAGAGTTGGGCTAGAAACTTGGAATTGAATCACTGCTAACAGAGCTTATTTACTTAACTTTGATTCTTCACTGCTAACAGAGCTTACTTACTTTACTTTGATTCTTTCTCCCTGTGGGCTAACTCTTGCTTTCCTGACCTATGTGCCTACTAAAACAATCTATATGAGTCTGTCCCTCCTTGCTTTCGTTATGTAACACAACACTCCATTCTATTACTATCCCTTGGAGAATAAAGAAAGAAACTAGTGCTTCTAAGCCTAATCCCTGTAAAAGAGGAATTGAACCATTACTTCTACTACTTTAACTAGGAAGCGAACCTTCTCTCTCTTATTCTAATGAGGAAAGGGATAAAGTCACTAATGAGGAATTAAAACTTGAGGAAATAGAGTATTAAGGAGAGAGAAAAGAACAAGAGTGAAAAGACCCAGAGTTAGATGAGCCTCATTCAGGTAGAAAACGAGCAATGGAAATAGAGTTTACTTAAAACTTTAGGAATTGAGAAACAAAGATGAAAAATTAGAATCCGGACCCGACCTAAACTCTCAAGTAATCATTGAATTTGTTCTATCCCGCATACAATAAAGTCGTTAAGAATCAGTCTTTCTATCTTATCTTACCTCTATACAGATAACTCATTAACTGCCACGATATATGTGATTAAAGCTATGCTAGGGTTGGTTACTTAACTTGGCTTTGGGTTGGGGTGCAAGTGAAGTCTCCGAAAGAATAATAAGGATCAGAAGAAGAAAAGTATCCAAGAGAATCAGCTGTAGAAAGAGAAGTAGAAGAAGCTGGATTAGTATCAGTTGTTACTGTCCTATGTTCATAGCCGTAGTCAACTAATTAAATTCCTCAGTGGTTGCCTGCCCCTGGTAGTCCTATTCTTGTTCGAGTTGTTGGCAAAGGATCTGAACCAGTGTGGTATGCCAGCGGAGTTCAAAGAGCAAGAGCAAGAGGCAGACTGCCCTTTACTATTAATTCGTAGATTAGAAAGCTGCTTGCTTGTTGAATAGGGCTCTTAGAGATCCACTTTTTGGTCTGAGTGACGCAACTTGTATTAAAGTACTTGTACTGGGTTGACGAGAGAGAGAGAGAGAGAGGAGAGGTCCATTGTTGCTTCAACCCGAAAACTCACAATTCAAATAGAAACCCTAAACTTCAATTAAGAAATGAGCGTATGCATGGTTATTTAGCTTATTATGGTTAGTTACCTAAATCTATCATACCCGGCTAACACCTCAGCTTCTGATCTGGTATACCTTCCTAGCACTGCCTCTTAAGACGATTGATTAAACAATCACTTCGATTCCACTCACACCCGGATACTGATTGACTGTCTGAAAAAGGCTTATTTCCCAAGGTAAGAAGGCGGGGTTGTTCACTTCATCTTTGCACTCTTTTTTCTACCCTTAATTTACGTTAAGCAGGCTAATCAATCACCTCTCTCTCTTAGCACCAACCTTTGATCAACGCGCGAGATTAGGATCAGAAACTGGATATAGATCATTAGCTCCTCTAACGTTATAAATTAATATTATGATGATAAGGTGGGCATGATCTTCGACTTCAACTTCCAATCCGGATCCTAACACGAAACCTGGATTTGGAAACCAGCACTTGCTCTACGCCTTTTGTATATAATAAGGAAAGGTGCAAGCCTTCTCTTACTTTATTATTCTCTGATTGCTTCTCTACCTAGCAGTCAATCTATTCACCTGCCATAGATAATAGAGATATTAGATAGATATATTTGGATGTTTTTCCTTTCTTAATCTCTCGAATTTCATTTCTAAGTATTTCGTTGCCAAAAACTGGGCTGGTTTTTGAAGCAGTATCTCGAATTTCATTTAGAAGTATTTCATTTCTAAGAGTCTAATACTTACTTGAATGCACTAGATCTATCCCTATTCTAATATTAGATCTATCCCTATTCTAATACTAGACTTGAAGTGAAGCTGACCTTACCTTTGACTTTCGCCTAAACTGCAAAACCTCTGGATTCAATAATGACCGGGTTCTATACAATGCTTTGACTTGCGTCTTATTCTCGGCTTGTTGAACTAATTGTAGTGTAGCTTACTTTCGCCAAGTATTGAACCTAGACCTCACTGAACCAACTCACCACTCGGGAAAGCCTTTCATTCCATCCACTTGAACTCAACTCCCCGCTTAGTCTTGCAAACACACTCTATACGACTTAACAAACACTAGAACTGCGGATTCCCTCTATGACTCCACTTCAACATAATCACTTCTCTCGTTGGCAACACCTTATTCCTTGTTGCTGACATTCAAACTGCTGATTCTTAAGCTTCTGATCTTGTACACTTTCTTGGCACTGCACTCATATGTTATGTTTTCAATTCCATTATGTATTTCAAGCACCAATTATATAACTTTTCTCTCACCTTAGACCTATTGCTCCTTATGCAACTGACACCGTGAACGATGGAGTATTCGTGGCCATCCGAAGGTGATCGAAACTCCGTGCCATTGAGCTTTGAGCAAGTTCTGCATAATTCCGAATTTATACTAGAGAGTTATGAGCAATTTAGTAACAGAAGGTCAGAATTTATCATCTCTGTTTTGCAGAATTGATAGAATCAATTTAAATAGAGGTTTCAGAAGGAAAACATACTTCAAAATTTATAAATTTGGTGTTAAAAGAAAGATATGCACAATTTAATGTTAAGTTTTGCATAATTCAGAATTTTTACTAGAGAGTTATGAGCAATTTAGTAATAGAAGGTCAGAATTGATCATCTCTGTTTTGTAGAATTAATAGAATCAATTTAAATAGATATTTCAGAAGGAAAACAAACTTAAAAATTTTTAAATTAGATGTCAAAAGAAAGATATGCGAATCTAGTTTCTAAATATCTAAGTTTTGCATAATTCAAAATTTTTACTAGAGAATTATGAGCAATTTAGTAACAGAAGGTCAGAATTGATCATCTCTGTTTTGCAGAATTCATATAATCAATTTAAACAGATAGTTCAGAAGGTAAACACACTTCAAAATTTCCAAATTAAGTGTCAAAAGAAAGATATGCGAGTTTAGTTTCCAAAGAACCAAGCTTTGCATAATTCAAAATTTTTAATAGAGAGTTATGAGCAATTTAGTAACAGAAGGTCAGAATTGATCATCTCTGTTTTGCAGAATTGATAGAATCAATTTAAACTAATGTTTCAGAAGGAAAACATACTTCAAAATTTCTAAATTACATTTCAAAAGAGAGATATGTGAATGTAGTTTCCAAAGAACCAAATTTTGCATAATTTCTAATTTTTACTAGAGATTTATGAGCAATTTAGTAACAAAATGTCAGAATTGATCATCTCTGTTTTGTAGAATTGATAGAATCAATTTAAATAGATATTTCAAAAGGCAAACACATTTCAAAATTTTTAAATTAAGTGTCAAAAGAAAGATATGCGAATCTAGTTTCCAAAGAACTAAGCTTTGCATCATTCAGAATTTTCACTAGAGAGTTATGAGCAATTTAGTAATAGAAGGTCAAAATTGAACATCTCTGTTTTGTATAATTGATAGAATCAATTTAAATAGATGTTCTAGAAGGAAAACATACTTAAAAATTTCTAAATTTAATGTCAAAAAAAAGATATGTGAATATACTTTCGAAAGATCCAAGTTTTGCATAATTCAGAATTTTTACTAGAGAGTTATGAGCAATTTAGTAATAGAAGGTGAGAATTGATCATCTCTGTTTTGTAGAATTCATAAAATCAATTTAAACAGATGTTTCAGAAGGCAAAAACACTTCAAAATTTCTAAATTAAGTGTCAAAAGAAAGATATACGAATCTAGTTTCCAAAGAACCAAGCTTTGCATAATTCAGAATTTTCATTAGAGAGTTATGACAAATTTAGTAACAGAAGGTTAGAATTTTTCATCTCTGTTTTGCAGAATTAATAGAATCAATTTAAACAGATGTTTCAAAAGGAAAACATACTTTTAAATTTCCAAATTTGGTTTCAAAAGAAAGATATGCGAATCTAATTTCCAAAGAACTAAGTTTTGCATAATTCCAAATTTTTACTAGAGATTTATGAGGAATTTAGTAACAGAAGGTCAGAATTGATCATCTCTGTTTTGCAGAATTGATATAATCAATTTAAACAGATGGTTCAGAAGGAAAACATACTTAAAAATTTTTAACTTAAATGTCAAAAGAAAGATATGCAAATCTAGTTTCCAAAGATCTAAGTTTTGCATAAATCATAATTTTTCTAGAGTGTTATGAGCAATTTAGTACAGAAGGTCAAAATTGATTATCTTTATTTTGTAGAATTGATAGAATCAATTTAAACAGATGTTTCAAAAGGCAAACACACATCAAAATTTCCAAATAAAGTGTTAAAAGAAAGATATGTGAATTTAGTTTCCAAAGAACTAAGTGTTGTATAATTCAGAATTTTCATTAGAGAGTTATGAGCAATTTAGTAATAAAAGGACAGAATTGATCATCTCTGTTTTGCAGAATTGATAGAATCAATTTAAATAGATGTTTCAGAAGGAAAACATGCTTAAAAATTTCCAAATTTGATGTCAAAAGAAAGATATGCGAATCTAGTTTCGAATGATCCAAGTTTTGCATAATTCAGAATTTTGACTAGAGATTTATGAGCAATTTAGTAACAGAAGGTGAGAATTGATCATCTCTATTTTGCAGAATTCATAGAATCAATTTAAACAGATGTTTCAGAAGGTAACCAAACTTCAAAATTTCCAAATTATGAGTCAAAAGAAAGATATGAGAATCTAGTTTCCAAAGAACTAAGTTTTTCATAATTCTAAATTTCTACTTGTGGTTTATGTGCAATTTAGTAACAGAAGGTCAGAATTTATCAATCTCTGTTTTGTAGAATTGATAGAATCAATTTAAACAGATGTTTCAGAAGGAAAACATATTTCATAATTTCTAAATTATGTGTCAAAAAAAAGATTTGCGAATCTAATTTCCAAAGAACTAAGCTTTGCATAATTCAAAATTTTCACTAAAGAGTTATGAGCAATTTAGTAATAGAAGGTCAGAATTGATCATCTATGTTTTCAGAATTGATAGAATCAATTTAAACAGATGTGTCAGTAGGGAAACATACATCAAAATTTCTAAATTTGATGTCAAAAGAAAGATATGCGAATCTCGTTTCTAAAGATCTAAGTTTTGTATAATTCAGAATTTTTACTAGAGAGTTTTGAGCAATTTAGTAACAAAATGTCAGAATTGATTATCTCTATTTTGTAGAATTAATAGAATCAATTTAAACAAATGTTTCAGAAGGAAAACACCCTTCAAAATTTTTAAATTATGTGTCAAAAGAAAGATATGCGAATCTAGTTTCCAAAGAACCAAGCTAGCTTTGCATAATTCAGAATTTTCACTAGAGAGTTATGAGCAATTTAGTAACAGAAGGTCAGAATTGATCATCTCTGTTTTGTAGAATTGATAGAATCAATTTAAACATATGTTTCAGAAGGAAATCTTACTTCAAAATTTCCAAATTAGGTGTCAAAAGAAAGATATGCGAATCTAGTTTCCAAAGAACCAAGTTTTGCACAATTTCGAATTTCTACTAGAGATTTATCAGCAATTTAGTAATAGATGGTCAGAATTAATCATCTCTGTTTTGTAGAATTGATAGAATCAATTTAAATAGATGTTTTAGAAAGAAAACATACTTCAAAATTTTCATATTAGGTCTCAAAAGAAAGATTTCGAATCTAGTTTCCAAAGAATGAAGTTTTGCATAATTCTGAATTTCTACTAGAGATTTATGAGCAATTTAGTAACAGAAGGTCAGAATTGATCATCTCTGTTTTGCAGAATTGATAGAATCAATTTAAAGAGATGTTTTAGAAAAAATAGAATTGATAGAATCAATTTAAAGAGATGTTTTAGAAGGAAAACATACTTCAAAATTTCCATATTAGGTGTTGAAAGAAAGATTTCGAATCTACTTTCCAAACAACTAAGTTTTGCATAATTTAGAATTTTTACTAGATAGTTATGAACAATTTAGTAACTGAAGGTCAGAATTGATCATCTCTGTTTTGTAGAATTAATAGAATCAATTTAAACAGATGTTTTAGAAGGCAAACATACTTCAAAATTTTCAAATTAGGTGTCAAAAGAATGATATACAAATCTAGTTTCTAACGAACAAAGTTTTACATAATTTCAAATTTTCACTAGAGAGTTATGAGCTATTTAGTAACAGAAGGTTAGAAGCTATAGTATCTATGTTTTGCAGAATTGATAGAATCAATTTAAACTGATGTTTTAGAATGAAATCATACTTAAAAATTTCCAAATTTGATGTCAAAAGAAAGATATATGAATCTAATTTCCAAGAATCTAAGTTTTGCATAAATCAGAATTTTTACTAGAGAGTTGTGAATAATTTAGTAATAGAAGGTCAGAATTGATCATCTCTGTTTTGTAGAATTGTTATAAACAATTTAAACAGATGGTTCAGAAGGAAAACATACTTCAAAATTTCTAACTTAAATGTCAAAAGAAAGATATACAAATCTAGTTTCCAAAGATCTAAGTTTTGCATAATTCAGAATTTTTACTAGAGTGTTATGAGCAATTTAGTACAGAAGGTCAGAATTGAGTATCTCTGTTTTGTAGAATTGAAAGAATCAATTTAAACATATGTTTCAAAAGGCAAACACACTTCAAAATTTCCAAATAAAGTGACAAAAGAAAGATATACGAATTTAGTTTCCAAAGAACTAAGTGTTGTATAATTCAGAATTTTCATCAGAGATTTATGAGCAATTTAGTAATAAAAGTTCAGAATTGTTCATCTCTGTTTTTCAGAATTGATAGAATCAATTTAAATATATGTTTCAGAAGGAAAACTTGCTTAAAAATTTCCAAATTTGATGTCAATAGAAAGATATGCGAATATAGTTTCGAAAGATCTAAGTTTTGCATAATTCAGAATTTTTACTAGAGAGTTATGAGCAATTTAGTAACGAAAGGTGAGAATTGATCATCTCTGTTTTGCAGAATTCATAGAATCAAATTAAACAGATGTTTCAGAAGGTAACCAAACTTCAAAATTTCGAAATTATGTGTCAAAAGAAAGATATGTGAATCTACTTTCCAAAGAACTAAGTTTTTCATAATTCTAAATTTCTACTTGTGGTTTATGTGCAATTTAGTAACAGAAGGTCAGAATTTATTAAACTCTGTTTTGTAGAATTGATAGAATCAATTTAAACATATGTTTCAGAAGGAAAACACATTTCATAATTTCCAAATTATGTGTCAAAAGAAAGATATGCGAATCTAGTTTCCAAAGAACCAAGATTTGCTTAATTCAAAATTTTTACTAAAGAGTTATAAGCAATTTAGTAATAGAAGGTCAGAATTGATCATCTCTGTTTTTCAGAATTGATAGAATCAATTTAAACATATGTTTCAGTAGGGAAACTTACTTCAAAATTTCTAAATTTGATGTAAAAAGAAAGATACGCGAATCTCATTTCTAAATTTAGTGTTAAGTTTTGCATAATTCAGAATTTTTACTAGAGAGTTATGAGCAATTTAATAATAAAAGGTCAGAATTGATCATCTCTGTTTTACAGAATTGATAGAAGCAATTTAAATAGATGTTTCAGAAGGAAAACATGCTTAAAAATTTCCAAATTTAATGTCAAAAGAAAGATATACGAATCTTGTTTCGAAAGATCCAAGTTTTGCATAATTCAGAATTTTGACTAGAGAGGTATGAGCAATTTAGTAATAGAAGGTGAGAATTGATCATCTCTATTTTGCAGAATTCATAAAATCAATTTAAATAGATGTTTCAGAAGGCAACCAAACTTCAAAATTTCCAAATTAAGTGTTAAAAGAAAGATATACGAATTTAGTTTCCAATGAACCAAATTTTTTATAATTCTAAATTTCTACTTGTGATTTATGTGTAATTTAGTAACAGAAGGTCAGAATTTATCAATCTCTGTTTTGTAGAATTGATGGAATCAATTTAAACAGATGTTTCAGAAGGAAAACTTACTTCAAAATTTCCAAATTAGGTGTCAAAAGAAAGATATACGAATTTAGTTTCCAAAGAACTAAGTTTTGCATAATTCCGAATTTCTACTAGAGATTAATGAGCAATTTAGTAACAGAAGGTCAGAATTAATCATCTCTGTTTTGCAGAATTGATAGAATCAATTTAAACATATGTTTTAGAAGGAAAACATACTTCAAAATTTCCATATTAGGTGCCAAAAGAAAGATTTTGAATCTTGTTTTCAAGGAACTAAGTTTTGCATAATTCTGAATTTCTACTAGAGATTTATGAGCAATTTAGTAACAGAAGGTCAGAATTGATAATCTTTGTTTTGCAGAATTGATAGAATCAATTTAAACAGATGTTTTAGAAGGAAAACATACTTCAAAATTTTCATATTAGGTGTCAAAAGAAAGATTTCGAATCTAGTTTCCTTAAACTAAATTTTGTATAATTCAGAATTTTTGCTAGAGAGTTATGAACAATTTAGTAACTGAAGGTCAGAATTGATCATCTCTGTTTTGTAGAATTAATAGAATCAATTTAAACAGATGTTTTAGAAGGCAAACATACTTCAAAATTTCCAAATTAGGTGACAAAAGAATGATATACAAATCTAGTTTCTAAAGAACCAAGTTTTACATAATTTCGAATTTTTACTAGAGAGTTATGAGCTATTTAGTAACAGAAGGTTAGAAGCTATAGTATCTCTGTTTTGCAGAATTGATAAAATCAATTTAAACAGATGTTTCAGAATGAAATCTTACTTAAAAATTTCCAAATTTGAAGTAAAAAGAAAGATATGCGAATCTAGTTTCCAAGGATCTAAGTTTTGCATAAATCAGAATTTTTACTAGAGAGTTTGAATAATTTAGTAATAGTAGGTCAGAATTGATCATCTCTGTTTCGTAGAATTGATATAATCAATTTAAACAGATGGTTCAGAAGGAAAACAAACATAAAAATTTCTAACTTAATTGTCAAAAGAAAGATATGCGAATCTAGTTTCCAAAGATCTAAGTTTTGCATAATTCAGAATTTTGACTAGAGTGTTATGAACAATTTTGTATAGAAGGTCAGAATTGATTATCTCTGTTTTGTAGAATTGATAGAATTAATTTAAACAGATGTTTCAAAAGGCAAACACACTTCAAAATTTCCAAATAAAGTGTCAAAAGAAAGATATGCGAATCTAGTTTCCAAAGAACTAAGTGTTGTATAATTCATAACTTTCATAAGAGAGTTATGAGCAATTTAGTAATAAAAGGTTAGAATTGCTCATCTCTGTTTTGTAGAATTGATAGAATCAATTTAAACAGATGTTTCAGAAGGAAAACTTACTTCAAAATTTCAAAATTAGGTGTCAAAAGAAAGATATGCAAATCTAGTTTCCAAAGAACCAAGTGTTGCATAATTTCGAATTTTTCTAGAGATTTATTAGTAATTTAGTAAAAGAAGGTCAGAATTAATCATCTCTATTTTGCAGAATTGATATAATCAATTTAAACAGATGTTTTAGAAGGAAAACATACTTCAAAATTTCCATATTAGGTGTCAAAAGAAAGATTTCGAATCTAGTTTCCAAAGAACCAAGTTTTGTATAACTCCGAATTTCTACTAGAGATTTATGAGCAATTTGGTAACAGAAGGTCAGAATTGATAATCTCTGTTTTGCAGAATTGATAGAATCAATTTAAACATATGTTTTAGTAGGAAAATGTACTTCAAAATTTCCATATTAGGTGCCAAAAGAAAGATTTCGAATCTAGTTTTCAAAGAACTAAGTTTTGCATAATTCTGAATTTCTACTAGAGATTTATGAGTAATTTAGTAACAGAAGGTCAGAATTGATAATCTTTGTTTTGCAGAATTGATAGAATCAATTTAAACAGATGTTTTAGAAGGAAAACAAACTTCAAAATTTCCATATTAGGTGTCAAAAGAAAGATTTCGAATCTAGTTTCCTTAAACTATGTTTTGCATAATTCAGAATTTTTACTAGAGAGTTATGAACAATTTAGTAACAGAAGGTCAGAATTGATCATCTCTGTTTTGTAGAATTAATAGAATCAATTTAAACAGATGTTTTAGAAGGCAAACAAAATTTAAAATTTCCAAATTAGGTGTCAAAAGAATGATATACAAATCTAGATTCCAAAGATCCAAGTTTTACAAAATTTTGAATTTTCACTAGAGAGTTATGAGCTATTTATTAACCGAAGGTTAGAAGCTATAGTATCTCTGTTTTGCAGAATTGATAGAATCCATTTAAATAGATGTTTCAGAATGAAATCATACTTAAAAATTTCTAAATTTGATGTCAAAAGAAAGATATGCGACTCTAGTTTCCAAGGATCTAATTTTGCATAAATCAGAATTTTTACTAGAGAGTTTGAATAATTTAGTAACAGAAGGTCAGAATTGATCATCTCTATTTCATAGAATTAATATAATCAATTTAAACAGATGGTTCAGAAGGAAAACTTATTTCAAAATTTCTAAATTAGGTGTCAAAAGAAACATATGCAAATCTACTTTCCAAAGAACCAAGTGTTGCATAATTCCGAATTTCTACTAGAGATTTATGAGCAATTTAGTAACAAAAGGTCAGAATTAATCATCTCTGTTTTGCAGAATTGATAGAATAAATTTAAACAGATGTTTTAGAAGGAAAACATATTTGAACATTTCCATATTAGGTGTCAAAAGAAAGATTTCCAATCTAATTTCCAAAGAACCAAGTTTTGCATAATTCCGAATTTCTACTAGAGATTTATGAGCAATTTAGTAACAGAAGGTCAGAATTGATAATCTCTGTTTTGCAGAATTGATAAAATCAATTTAAACATATGTTTTAGAAGGAAAACATACTTCAAAATTTCCATAATAGGTGTCAAAAGAAAGATTTCGAATCTAGTTTCCAAACGACTAAGTTTTGCATAATTCAGAATTTTTATTAGAGAGTTATGAACAATTTAGTAACAGAAGGTCAGAATTGATAATCTCTGTTTTGTAGAATTAATAGAATCAATTTAAACAGATGTTTTAGAAGGTAAACATACTTCAAAATTTCCAAATTAGGTGTCAAAAGAATGATATACAAATCTAGTTTCCAAAGAACCAAGTTTTACATAATTTCGAATTTTCTCTAGAGAGTTATGAGCTATTTAGTAACAGAAGGTTAGAAGCTATAGTATCTCTGTTTTGCAGAATTGATAGAACCATTTTAAACAGATATTTCAGAATGAAATCATACTTAAAAATTTCCAAATTTGATATCAAAAGAAATATATGCGAATCTAGTTTCCAAAGATCTAAGTTTTGCATAAATTAGAATTTTTACTGGAGAGTTATAAATAATTTAGTAACAGAAGGTCAGAATTGATCATCTCTGTTTTGTAGAATTGATATAATTAATTTAAACAGATGGTTCAGAAGGAAAACAAACTGAAAAATTTCTTACTTAAATATCAAAAGAAAGATATGCGAATCTAGTTTCCAAAGATCTAAGTTTTGCATAATTCAGAATTTTTACTAGAGTGTAATGAGCAATTTAATACTGAAGGTCCGAATTAATTATATCTGTTTTGTAGAATTGATAGAATCAATTTAAACAGATGTTTCAAAAGACAAACACACTTCAAAATTTCCAAATAAAGTGTCAAAAGAAAGATATGCGAATCTAGTTTCCAAAGAACTAAGTGTTGTATAATTTAAAATTTTCATAAGAGAGTTATGAGCAATTTAGTAATAAAAAGTTAGAATTGATCATCTCTGTTTTGTAGAATTGATAGAATCAATTTAAACAGTTGTTTCAGAAGGAAAACTTCAAAATTTCCAAATTTGGTGTCAAAAGAAAGATATGCAAATCTAGTTTCCAAAGAACCAAGTGTTGCATAATTTGGAATTTCTACTAGAGATTTATGAGCAATTTAGTAACAGAAGGTTATAATTAATCATCTCTGTTTTACAGAATTGATAGAATCAATTTAAACAGATGTTTTAGAAGGAAAACATACTTCAAAATTTCCATATTAGTTGTCAAAAGAAATATTTCGAATCTAGTTTCCAAATAACCAAGTTTTGCATAATTCTGAATTTCTACTAGAGATATATGAGCAATTTAGTAACAGAAGGTCAGAATTGATCATCTCTGTTTTGCATAATTGATATAATCAATTTAAACAGATGTTTTAGAAAGAAAACATACTTCAAAATTTTCATATTAGGTGTCAAACGAAAGATTTCGAATCTAGTTTCCAAACAACTATGTTTTGCATAATTCAAAATTTTTATTAGAGATTTATGAACAATTTAGTAACAGAAGGTTGGAATTGATCATCTCATTTTTGTAGAATTAATAGAATCAATTTAAAAAGATATTTTAGAAGGCAAACATACTTCAAAATTTTCAAATTAGGTGTCAAAAGAATGATATATAAATCTAGATTCCAAAGATCCAAGTTTTACATAATTTTAAATTTTCACTAGAGAGTTATGAGCTATTTATTAACAGAAGTTTAGAAGCTATAGTATCTCTGTTTTGCAGAATTGATAGAATCAATTTAAACAGATGTTTTAGAAGGAAAACATACTTCAAAATTTCCATATTAGGTGTCAAAAGAAAGATTTCGAATCTAATTTCCAAACAACTAAGTTTTGCATAATTCAAAATTTTTATTAGAGATTTATGAACAATTTAGTAACAGAAGATCGGAATTGATCATCTCTGTTTTGTAGAATTAATAGAATCAATTTAAAAAGATGTTTTAGAAGGCAAACATACTTCAAAATTTCCAAATTAGGTGTCAAAAGAATGATATACAAATCTAGATTCCAAAGATCCAAGTTTTACATAATTTTGAATTTTCACTAGAGAGTTATGAGCTATTTAGTAACAGAAGGTTAGAAGCTATAGTATCTATGTTTTGCAGAATTGATAGAATCAATTTAAACTGATGTTTTAGAATGAAATCATACTTAAAAATTTCCAAATTTGATGTCAAAAGAAAGATATATGAATCTAATTTCCAAGAATCTAAGTTTTGCATAAATCAGAATTTTTACTAGAGAGTTTGAATAATTTAGTAATAGTAGGTCAGAATTGATCATCTCTGTTTCGTAGAATTGATATAATCAATTTAAACAGATGGTTCAGAAGGAAAACAAACATAAAAATTTCTAACTTAATTGTCAAAAGAAAGATATGCGAATCTAGTTTCCAAAGATCTAAGTTTTGCATAATTCAGAATTTTGACTAGAGTGTTATGAACAATTTTGTATAGAAGGTCAGAATTGATTATCTCTGTTTTGTAGAATTGATAGAATTAATTTAAACAGATGTTTCAAAAGGCAAACACACTTCAAAATTTCCAAATAAAGTGTCAAAAGAAAGATATGCGAATCTAGTTTCCAAAGAACTAAGTGTTGTATAATTCATAACTTTCATAAGAGAGTTATGAGCAATTTAGTAATAAAAGGTTAGAATTGCTCATCTCTGTTTTGTAGAATTGATAGAATCAATTTAAATAGATGTTTCAGAAGGAAAACATGCTTAAAAATTTCCAAATTTGATGTCAAAAGAAAGATATGCGAATCTAGTTTCGAATGATCCAAGTTTTGCATAATTCAGAATTTTGACTAGAGATTTATGAGCAATTTAGTAACAGAAGGTGAGAATTGATCATCTCTATTTTGCAGAATTCATAGAATCAATTTAAACAGATGTTTCAGAAGGTAACCAAACTTCAAAATTTCCAAATTATGAGTCAAAAGAAAGATATGAGAATCTAGTTTCCAAAGAACTAAGTTTTTCATAATTCTAAATTTCTACTTGTGGTTTATGTGCAATTTAGTAACAGAAGGTCAGAATTTATCAATCTCTGTTTTGTAGAATTGATAGAATCAATTTAAACAGATGTTTCAGAAGGAAAACATATTTCATAATTTCTAAATTATGTGTCAAAAAAAAGATTTGCGAATCTAATTTCCAAAGAACTAAGCTTTGCATAATTCAAAATTTTCACTAAAGAGTTATGAGCAATTTAGTAATAGAAGGTCAGAATTGATCATCTATGTTTTCAGAATTGATAGAATCAATTTAAACAGATGTGTCAGTAGGGAAACATACATCAAAATTTCTAAATTTGATGTCAAAAGAAAGATATGCGAATCTCGTTTCTAAAGATCTAAGTTTTGTATAATTCAGAATTTTTACTAGAGAGTTTTGAGCAATTTAGTAACAAAATGTCAGAATTGATTATCTCTATTTTGTAGAATTAATAGAATCAATTTAAACAAATGTTTCAGAAGGAAAACACCCTTCAAAATTTTTAAATTATGTGTCAAAAGAAAGATATGCGAATCTAGTTTCCAAAGAACCAAGCTAGCTTTGCATAATTCAGAATTTTCACTAGAGAGTTATGAGCAATTTAGTAACAGAAGGTCAGAATTGATCATCTCTGTTTTGTAGAATTGATAGAATCAATTTAAACATATGTTTCAGAAGGAAATCTTACTTCAAAATTTCCAAATTAGGTGTCAAAAGAAAGATATGCGAATCTAGTTTCCAAAGAACCAAGTTTTGCACAATTTCGAATTTCTACTAGAGATTTATCAGCAATTTAGTAATAGATGGTCAGAATTAATCATCTCTGTTTTGTAGAATTGATAGAATCAATTTAAATAGATGTTTTAGAAAGAAAACATACTTCAAAATTTTCATATTAGGTCTCAAAAGAAAGATTTCGAATCTAGTTTCCAAAGAATGAAGTTTTGCATAATTCTGAATTTCTACTAGAGATTTATGAGCAATTTAGTAACAGAAGGTCAGAATTGATCATCTCTGTTTTGCAGAATTGATAGAATCAATTTAAAGAGATGTTTTAGAAAAAATAGAATTGATAGAATCAATTTAAAGAGATGTTTTAGAAGGAAAACATACTTCAAAATTTCCATATTAGGTGTTGAAAGAAAGATTTCGAATCTACTTTCCAAACAACTAAGTTTTGCATAATTTAGAATTTTTACTAGATAGTTATGAACAATTTAGTAACTGAAGGTCAGAATTGATCATCTCTGTTTTGTAGAATTAATAGAATCAATTTAAACAGATGTTTTAGAAGGCAAACATACTTCAAAATTTTCAAATTAGGTGTCAAAAGAATGATATACAAATCTAGTTTCTAAAGAACAAAGTTTTACATAATTTCAAATTTTCACTAGAGAGTTATGAGCTATTTAGTAACAGAAGGTTAGAAGCTATAGTATCTATGTTTTGCAGAATTGATAGAATCAATTTAAACTGATGTTTTAGAATGAAATCATACTTAAAAATTTCCAAATTTGATGTCAAAAGAAAGATATATGAATCTAATTTCCAAGAATCTAAGTTTTGCATAAATCAGAATTTTTACTAGAGAGTTGTGAATAATTTAGTAATAGAAGGTCAGAATTGATCATCTCTGTTTTGTAGAATTGATATAAACAATTTAAACAGATGGTTCAGAAGGAAAACATACTTCAAAATTTCTAACTTAAATGTCAAAAGAAAGATATACAAATCTAGTTTCCAAAGATCTAAGTTTTGCATAATTCAGAATTTTTACTAGAGTGTTATGAGCAATTTAGTACAGAAGGTCAGAATTGAGTATCTCTGTTTTGTAGAATTGAAAGAATCAATTTAAACATATGTTTCAAAAGGCAAACACACTTCAAAATTTCCAAATAAAGTGACAAAAGAAAGATATACGAATTTAGTTTCCAAAGAACTAAGTGTTGTATAATTCAGAATTTTCATCAGAGATTTATGAGCAATTTAGTAATAAAAGTTCAGAATTGTTCATCTCTGTTTTTCAGAATTGATAGAATCAATTTAAATATATGTTTCAGAAGGAAAACTTGCTTAAAAATTTCCAAATTTGATGTCAATAGAAAGATATGCGAATATAGTTTCGAAAGATCTAAGTTTTGCATAATTCAGAATTTTTACTAGAGAGTTATGAGCAATTTAGTAACGAAAGGTGAGAATTGATCATCTCTGTTTTGCAGAATTCATAGAATCAAATTAAACAGATGTTTCAGAAGGTAACCAAACTTCAAAATTTCGAAATTATGTGTCAAAAGAAAGATATGTGAATCTACTTTCCAAAGAACTAAGTTTTTCATAATTCTAAATTTCTACTTGTGGTTTATGTGCAATTTAGTAACAGAAGGTCAGAATTTATTAAACTCTGTTTTGTAGAATTGATAGAATCAATTTAAACATATGTTTCAGAAGGAAAACACATTTCATAATTTCCAAATTATGTGTCAAAAGAAAGATATACGAATCTAGTTTCCAAAGAACCAAGATTTGCTTAATTCAAAATTTTTACTAAAGAGTTATAAGCAATTTAGTAATAGAAGGTCAGAATTGATCATCTCTGTTTTTCAGAATTGATAGAATCAATTTAAACATATGTTTCAGTAGGGAAACTTACTTCAAAATTTCTAAATTTGATGTAAAAAGAAAGATACGCGAATCTCATTTCTAAATTTAGTGTTAAGTTTTGCATAATTCAGAATTTTTACTAGAGAGTTATGAGCAATTTAATAATAAAAGGTCAGAATTGATCATCTCTGTTTTACAGAATTGATAGAAGCAATTTAAATAGATGTTTCAGAAGGAAAACATGCTTAAAAATTTCCAAATTTAATGTCAAAAGAAAGATATACGAATCTTGTTTCGAAAGATCCAAGTTTTGCATAATTCAGAATTTTGACTAGAGAGGTATGAGCAATTTAGTAATAGAAGGTGAGAATTGATCATCTCTATTTTGCAGAATTCATAAAATCAATTTAAATAGATGTTTCAGAAGGCAACCAAACTTCAAAATTTCCAAATTAAGTGTTAAAAGAAAGATATACGAATTTAGTTTCCAATGAACCAAATTTTTTATAATTCTAAATTTCTACTTGTGATTTATGTGTAATTTAGTAACAGAAGGTCAGAATTTATCAATCTCTGTTTTGTAGAATTGATGGAATCAATTTAAACAGATGTTTCAGAAGGAAAACTTACTTCAAAATTTCCAAATTAGGTGTCAAAAGAAAGATATATGAATTTAGTTTCCAAAGAACTAAGTTTTGCATAATTCCGAATTTCTACTAGAGATTAATGAGCAATTTAGTAACAGAAGGTCAGAATTAATCATCTCTGTTTTGCAGAATTGATAGAATCAATTTAAACATATGTTTTAGAAGGAAAACATACTTCAAAATTTCCATATTAGGTGCCAAAAGAAAGATTTTGAATCTTGTTTTCAAGGAACTAAGTTTTGCATAATTCTGAATTTCTACTAGAGATTTATGAGCAATTTAGTAACAGAAGGTCAGAATTGATAATCTTTGTTTTGCAGAATTGATAGAATCAATTTAAACAGATGTTTTAGAAGGAAAACATACTTCAAAATTTTCATATTAGGTGTCAAAAGAAAGATTTCGAATCTAGTTTCCTTAAACTAAATTTTGTATAATTCAGAATTTTTGCTAGAGAGTTATGAACAATTTAGTAACTGAAGGTCAGAATTGATCATCTCTGTTTTGTAGAATTAATAGAATCAATTTAAACAGATGTTTTAGAAGGCAAACATACTTCAAAATTTCCAAATTAGGTGACAAAAGAATGATATACAAATCTAGTTTCTAAAGAACCAAGTTTTATATAATTTCGAATTTTTACTAGAGAGTTATGAGCTATTTAGTAACAGAAGGTTAGAAGCTATAGTATCTCTGTTTTGCAGAATTGATAAAATCAATTTAAACAGATGTTTCAGAATGAAATCTTACTTAAAAATTTCCAAATTTGAAGTAAAAAGAAAGATATGCGAATCTAGTTTCCAAGGATCTAAGTTTTGCATAAATCAGAATTTTTACTAGAGAGTTTGAATAATTTAGTAATAGTAGGTCAGAATTGATCATCTCTGTTTCGTAGAATTGATATAATCAATTTAAACAGATGGTTCAGAAGGAAAACAAACATAAAAATTTCTAACTTAATTGTCAAAAGAAAGATATGCGAATCTAGTTTCCAAAGATCTAAGTTTTGCATAATTCAGAATTTTGACTAGAGTGTTATGAACAATTTTGTATAGAAGGTCAGAATTGATTATCTCTGTTTTGTAGAATTGATAGAATTAATTTAAACAGATGTTTCAAAAGGCAAACACACTTCAAAATTTCCAAATAAAGTGTCAAAAGAAAGATATGCGAATCTAGTTTCCAAAGAACTAAGTGTTGTATAATTCATAACTTTCATAAGAGAGTTATGAGCAATTTAGTAATAAAAGGTTAGAATTGCTCATCTCTGTTTTGTAGAATTGATAGAATCAATTTAAACAGATGTTTCAGAAGGAAAACTTACTTCAAAATTTCAAAATTAGGTGTCAAAAGAAAGATATGCAAATCTAGTTTCCATAGAACCAAGTGTTGCATAATTTCGAATTTTTCTAGAGATTTATTAGTAATTTAGTAAAAGAAGGTCAGAATTAATCATCTCTATTTTGCAGAATTGATATAATCAATTTAAACAGATGTTTTAGAAGGAAAACATACTTCAAAATTTCCATATTAGGTGTCAAAAGAAAGATTTCGAATCTAGTTTCCAAAGAACCAAGTTTTGTATAACTCCGAATTTCTACTAGAGATTTATGAGCAATTTGGTAACAGAAGGTCAGAATTGATAATCTCTGTTTTGCAGAATTGATAGAATCAATTTAAACATATGTTTTAGTAGGAAAATGTACTTCAAAATTTCCATATTAGGTGCCAAAAGAAAGATTTCGAATCTAGTTTTCAAAGAACTAAGTTTTGCATAATTCTGAATTTCTACTAGAGATTTATGAGTAATTTAGTAACAGAAGGTCAGAATTGATAATCTTTGTTTTGCAGAATTGATAGAATCAATTTAAACAGATGTTTTAGAAGGAAAACAAACTTCAAAATTTCCATATTAGGTGTCAAAAGAAAGATTTCGAATCTAGTTTCCTTAAACTATGTTTTGCATAATTCAGAATTTTTACTAGAGAGTTATGAACAATTTAGTAACAGAAGGTCAGAATTGATCATCTCTGTTTTGTAGAATTAATAGAATCAATTTAAACAGATGTTTTAGAAGGCAAACAAAATTTAAAATTTCCAAATTAGGTGTCAAAAGAATGATATACAAATCTAGATTCCAAAGATCCAAGTTTTACAAAATTTTGAATTTTCACTAGAGAGTTATGAGCTATTTATTAACCGAAGGTTAGAAGCTATAGTATCTCTGTTTTGCAGAATTGATAGAATCCATTTAAATAGATGTTTCAGAATGAAATCATACTTAAAAATTTCTAAATTTGATGTCAAAAGAAAGATATGCGACTCTAGTTTCCAAGGATCTAATTTTGCATAAATCAGAATTTTTACTAGAGAGTTTGAATAATTTAGTAACAGAAGGTCAGAATTGATCATCTCTATTTCATAGAATTAATATAATCAATTTAAACAGATGGTTCAGAAGGAAAACTTATTTCAAAATTTCTAAATTAGGTGTCAAAAGAAACATATGCAAATCTACTTTCCAAAGAACCAAGTGTTGCATAATTCCGAATTTCTACTAGAGATTTATGAGCAATTTAGTAACAAAAGGTCAGAATTAATCATCTCTGTTTTGCAGAATTGATAGAATAAATTTAAACAGATGTTTTAGAAGGAAAACATATTTGAACATTTCCATATTAGGTGTCAAAAGAAAGATTTCCAATCTAATTTCCAAAGAACCAAGTTTTGCATAATTCCGAATTTCTACTAGAGATTTATGAGCAATTTAGTAACAGAAGGTCAGAATTGATAATCTCTGTTTTGCAGAATTGATAAAATCAATTTAAACATATGTTTTAGAAGGAAAACATACTTCAAAATTTCCATAATAGGTGTCAAAAGAAAGATTTCGAATCTAGTTTCCAAACGACTAAGTTTTGCATAATTCAGAATTTTTATTAGAGAGTTATGAACAATTTAGTAACAGAAGGTCAGAATTGATAATCTCTGTTTTGTAGAATTAATAGAATCAATTTAAACAGATGTTTTAGAAGGTAAACATACTTCAAAATTTCCAAATTAGGTGTCAAAAGAATGATATACAAATCTAGTTTCCAAAGAACCAAGTTTTACATAATTTCGAATTTTCTCTAGAGAGTTATGAGCTATTTAGTAACAGAAGGTTAGAAGCTATAGTATCTCTGTTTTGCAGAATTGATAGAACCATTTTAAACAGATATTTCAGAATGAAATCATACTTAAAAATTTCCAAATTTGATATCAAAAGAAATATATGCGAATCTAGTTTCCAAAGATCTAAGTTTTGCATAAATTAGAATTTTTACTGGAGAGTTATAAATAATTTAGTAACAGAAGGTCAGAATTGATCATCTCTGTTTTGTAGAATTGATATAATTAATTTAAACAGATGGTTCAGAAGGAAAACAAACTGAAAAATTTCTTACTTAAATATCAAAAGAAAGATATGCGAATCTAGTTTCCAAAGATCTAAGTTTTGCATAATTCAGAATTTTTACTAGAGTGTAATGAGCAATTTAATACTGAAGGTCCGAATTAATTATATCTGTTTTGTAGAATTGATAGAATCAATTTAAACAGATGTTTCAAAAGACAAACACACTTCAAAATTTCCAAATAAAGTGTCAAAAGAAAGATATGCGAATCTAGTTTCCAAAGAACTAAGTGTTGTATAATTTAGAATTTTCATAAGAGAGTTATGAGCAATTTAGTAATAAAAAGTTAGAATTGATCATCTCTGTTTTGTAGAATTGATAGAATCAATTTAAACAGTTGTTTCAGAAGGAAAACTTCAAAATTTCCAAATTTGGTGTCAAAAGAAAGATATGCAAATCTAGTTTCCAAAGAACCAAGTGTTGCATAATTTGGAATTTCTACTAGAGATTTATGAGCAATTTAGTAACAGAAGGTTATAATTAATCATCTCTGTTTTACAGAATTGATAGAATCAATTTAAACAGATGTTTTAGAAGGAAAACATACTTCAAAATTTCCATATTAGTTGTCAAAAGAAATATTTCGAATCTAGTTTCCAAATAACCAAGTTTTGCATAATTCTGAATTTCTACTAGAGATATATGAGCAATTTAGTAACAGAAGGTCAGAATTGATCATCTCTGTTTTGCATAATTGATATAATCAATTTAAACAGATGTTTTAGAAAGAAAACATACTTCAAAATTTTCATATTAGGTGTCAAACGAAAGATTTCGAATCTAGTTTCCAAACAACTATGTTTTGCATAATTCAAAATTTTTATTAGAGATTTATGAACAATTTAGTAACAGAAGGTTGGAATTGATCATCTCATTTTTGTAGAATTAATAGAATCAATTTAAAAAGATATTTTAGAAGGCAAACATACTTCAAAATTTTCAAATTAGGTGTCAAAAGAATGATATATAAATCTAGATTCCAAAGATCCAAGTTTTACATAATTTTAAATTTTCACTAGAGAGTTATGAGCTATTTATTAACAGAAGTTTAGAAGCTATAGTATCTCTGTTTTGCAGAATTGATAGAATCAATTTAAACAGATGTTTTAGAAGGAAAACATACTTCAAAATTTCCATATTAGGTGTCAAAAGAAAGATTTCGAATCTAATTTCCAAACAACTAAGTTTTGCATAATTCAAAATTTTTATTAGAGATTTATGAACAATTTAGTAACAGAAGATCGGAATTGATCATCTCTGTTTTGTAGAATTAATAGAATCAATTTAAAAAGATGTTTTAGAAGGCAAACATACTTCAAAATTTCCAAATTAGGTGTCAAAAGAATGATATACAAATCTAGATTCCAAAGATCCAAGTTTTACATAATTTTGAATTTTCACTAGAGAGTTATGAGCTATTTATTAACAGAAGTTTAGAAGCTATAGTATCTCTGTTTTGCAGAATTGATAGAATCAATTTAAATAGATGTTTTAGAATGAAATCATACTTAAAAATTTCCAAATTTGATGTCAAAAGTAAGATATGCGAATCTAGTTTCCAAGGAACTAAGTGTTGCATAAATCAGAATTTTTACCAGAGAGTTATGAATAATTTAGTAACAGAAGGTCAGAATTGATCATCTTTGTTTTGTAGAATTGATATATTCAATTTAAACAGATGGTTCAGAAGGAAAACATACATAAAAATTTCTAAATTAAATTCCAAAAGAAAGAAATCAAATCTAGTTTCCAAAGATCTAAGTTTTGCATAATTCAGAATTTTTACTAGAGTGTTATGAGCAATTTAGTACAGAAGGTCAGAATTGATTATCTCTGTTTTGTAGAATTGAAAGAATCAATTTAAACAGATGTTTCAAAAGGCAAACACACTTCAAAATTTCCAAATAAAGTGACAAAAGAAAGATATACGAATTTAGTTTCCAAAGAACTAAGTGTTGTATAATTCAGAACTTTCATAAGAGAGTTATGAGCAATTTAGTAATAAAAGGTCAGAATTGATCATCTCTGTTTTGCAAAATTAATATAATCAATTTAAATAGATGTTTAAGAAGGAAAACATGCTTAAAAATTTCCAAATTTGATGTCAAAAGAAAGATATGCGAATCTAGTTTCGAATGATCCAAGGTTTGCATAATTCAGAATTTGGACTAGAGAGTTATGAGCAATTTAGTAACAGAAGGTGAGAATTGATCATCTCTGTTTTGCAGAATTCATAGAATCAATTAAACAGATGTTTCAGAAGGCAACAAAACTTCAAAATTTCCAAATTAAGTGTCAAAAGAAAGATATGTGAATCTAGTTTCCAAAGAACTAAGTTTTTCATAATTCTAAATTTCTACTTGTGATTTATGAGCAATTTAGTAACAGAAGGTCAGAATTTATCAATCTCTATTTTGTAGAATTGATAGAATCAATTTAAACAGATGTTTCAGAAGGAAAACACATTTCATAATTTCCAAATTATGTGTTAAAAGAAAGATATGCGAATCTAGTTTCCAACGAACCAAGCTTTGCATAATTCAAAATTTTCACTAAAGAGTTATGAGCAATTTAGTAATAGAAGGTCAGAATTGATCATCTCTGTTTTGCAGAATTGATAGAATCAATTTAAACAGATGTTTCAGTTGGGAAATATACTTCAAAATTTCTAAATTTGATGTCAAAAGAAACATATGCGAATCTCGTTTCCAAGGATCCAAGTTTTGTATAATTCAGAATTTTTACTAGAGAGTTTTGAGCAATTTAGTAACAAAATGTTAGAATTGATCATCTCTGTTTTATAGAATTAATAGAATCAATTTAAACAAATGTTTCAGAAGGAAAACACTCTTCAAAATTTTCAAACTATATGTCAAAAGAAAGATATACGAATCTAGTTTCCAAAGAATGAAGTGTTGTATAATTCAGAATTTTCATAAGAGAGTTATGAGTAATTTAGTAATAAAAGGTTAGAATTGATCATCTCTATTTTGTTAAATTGATAGAATCAATTTAAACAGATGTTTTACAAGTAAATTATGCTTTAAAATTTCCAAATTAGGTGTCAAAAGAATGATATGCGAATCTAGTTTCCAAAGAACCAAGTTTTGCATAATTTTGAATTTTTACTAGAGATTTATGAGCAATTTAGTAACAGGAGGTCAGAATTAATCATCTCTGTTTTGCAGAATTGATAGAATCAATTTAAATAGATATTTTAGATGGAAAACATACTTCAAAATTTCCATATTAGGTGTCAAAAGAAATATTTCGAATCTAATTTCCAAACATCTAAGTTTTGCATAATCCAAAATTTTTACTAGAGTGTTATGAATAATTTAGTAACAGAAGGTCAGAATTGATCATCTTTGTTTTGTAGAATTAATAGAATCAATTTAAATAGATGTTTTAGAAGGCAAACATACTTCAAAATTTCTAAATTAGGTGTCAAAAGAATGATATACAAATCTAGTTTCCAAAGAACAAAGTTTTACATAATTTCAAATTTTCACTAGAGAGTTATGAGCTATTTAGTAACAGAAGGTTAGAAGCTATAGTATCTCTGTTTTGCAGAATTGATAGAATCAATTTAAACAGATGTTTCAGAATGAAATCATTCTTAAAAATTTCCAAATTTGATGTCAAAAGAAAGATATGCGAATCTAGTTTCCAAGGATCTAAGTTTTGCATAAATCAGAATTTTTACTAGAGAGTTATGAATAATTTAGTAATAGAAGGTCAGAATTGATCATCTCTGTTTTGGAGAATTGATATAGTCAATTTAAACAGATGGTTCAGAAGGAAAATATACATAAAAATTTCTAACTTAAATGTCAAAAGAAAGATATGTGAATCAATTTTCCAAAGATCGAAGTTTTGCATAATTCAGAATTTTTACTAGAGTGTTATGAGCAATTTAGTACAGAAGGTCAGAATTGGTTATCTCTGTTATGTAGAATTGATGGAATCAATTTAAATAGATGTTTCAAAAGGCAAACACACTTTAAAATTTCCAAATAAAGGGCCAAAAGAAAGATATGCGAATCTAGTTTCCAAAGAACTATGTGTTGTATAATTTAGAATTTTCATAAGAGAGTTATGAGCAATTTAGTAATAAAAAGTTAGAATTGATCATCTCTGTTTTGTAGAATTGATAGAATCAATTTAAACAGTTGTTTCAGAAGGAAAACTTACTTCAAAATTTCCTAATTAGGTGTCAAAAGAAAGATATGCAAATCTAGTTTCCAAAGAACCAAGTGTTGCATAATTCTGAATTTCTACTAGAGATTTATGCGCAATTTAGTAACAGAAGGTGAGAATTGATCATCTCTATTTTGCAGAATTCATAGAATCAATTTAAACAGATGTTTCAGAAGGCAACCAAACTTTAAAATTTCCAAATTGAGTGTCAAAAGAAAGATATGTGAATCTAGTTTCCAAAGAACCACGTTTTTCATAATTCTAAATTGTTAGGATCAAGAGCACTAAGAGGGGGGGGGGTGAATTAGTGCAGCGGAAAACCTTCTTTGATAAAAACTGCGTTCATTCATTAAAAGTGATTTCGGTAAGAAAGCTGATTCGTAAATCACTTTAACTTTTGTTTAGGCGAGATGCAGCAAAGATATAAATGCAGTTTGCAGTTATGATTCAATTCCGATAGCAGGCGCAAACTAAAATATGATATTCGCACGAAGAAACTGATTTATGTCTAAATGCTGATTCGTAAATCACTTGATTAGGAGAGATGCAGTTTAAGCAAGGATATAAAGGTAGTAGTTATGATAGAAATCAAAACATAAACGTAAACTGAAATATGATGATCGTACGAAAAAACAGATTTACGTCTAAACGCTGATTCGGAAAGTGCAAAGCTTGAAACCCGATGGTTCATGCGCAGAAAGCAGTAAGCTTTAGAGGAGGTTTGCAGTAAAGATAATATGCTCAAAGTAAATGCAAACCGAGATTTAGAGTGGTTCGGTCAATCTTGACCTACTCCACTTTTGGCTTCTTCCACCGACGAGGTCACCGACGTCAACTAGAGGCCTTCCTTCAATAGGCGAAGGCCAACCACCCTTTTACAGTTGCACTCCTTTTGACGGACTTAGGAGACAATCCTTATAGAATCTTCTCTCCTCTCTTTATAGCTCAGAACTTGGAAGAAAAGAGGGAGAAGAACTTTTGGCCTTTACAACAATTTTGAGCTCAAAAATCACAGAACAAGATCAAGATTTCGGTGTATGTTCTTGCTGTTTCAGTGCTGAATGGGTGGGGTATTTATAGGCCCCAACCCAGTTCAAATTTGGAGCTCAAAACTGTGAATTCCCGGAATTCCGGGATCAGGCGGTTGCACCTCCTGATTGGAGCGGTTGCACCGCCTAGCAGAGCTCGAAGACTGAGCCTCTGGGCGGTGCCACCTCTTGTCAGGGGTAGTTGCACCTCCTGCCAGAGCTCGAAGACCGAGCTCAGGCGGTGCAACCTCCTGACTGAGGCGGTTGCACCGCTCAGCCAGTGCTCGGAGACCGAGCCCAAGCGGTGCCACCTCCTGTCACGGGAGGTTGTACCGCCTAGTCTCGCTCGGAGACTGAGCCCAAGCGGTGCCACCTCCTGGCTGGGGCGGTTGCACCGCCCAATCTCGCTTGGAGACTTAGCCCAGGCGGTGCTACCTCCTGGCTTGGGCGGTTGCACCTCCCGCCAGAAATCAGGGTCCGAATGGGTTGATACATTCGGCCCAATTTGGGTTTTTCAAGGGCCCAATTGCCCCAAGATTAAGTTAATGGGATCACCTCCCATTTCCAACTTAATCATTGTGCTAACTACGATATTTCCTAAGACATTTATTGCAACTTGCTCCGATGCGTCAATCGCTTCTTCCGGCGAGCTTCCGGTGAACTTCCGTTGATCATCCGATGAACCCTCGGTGATGCTCCTGCGGACTTCCGGAAAACTCCTGGACTTGCGACAATCCACTTGGTGAGTTCCGACAAGCTTCTTTGGCAAGCTCATCGACTTCTCGGATTTGTTCCCGCAGAACCTCCAACGACTGTCCGAACTTCCGTCGAACTCTCGAACTCCCAACGTGATCATTGTCTTGACTCCGACACAACTCTTGCTGCATGTCTTTCTTCTATCGTAGTTAATCTTGCACACTTAAAACAAAACTTCGATCGAGACAATTAATCCTAAGCAATTAACCAAGTTGTCCGGCATGTCATTGGTCCCTCGACGCTTCGTCCGATTCTTCGGCGCATCGTCCTCTCCTGCAGCCTATTGCTCAATCGGCCAGTTGACACCGTAACTCCGATATCCTTGGCACAATACCCGCTCTTCTTGGCCCGATGCCCGAGTCCATGGCCCGAAGCCTTCTATCGATACATCGACCGATCAACCGGCCTGACGTCCAATCTTCTGACATGTTCCTCCGGCACAACATGATTTTCCTGCTTTAATTGTCTCATCCTGATCGAAGCATCCTGCGTCACTGAAAACATAGATTAAATCATAAACATATATCAAGTGGTTTCATCATCAAAATACGAGATTCAACAAAAAATTCTACTTGTGATTTATGAGCAATTCAGTAACAGAAGGTCAGAATTTATCAATCTCTGTTTTGTAGAATTGATAGAATTAATTTAAACAGATGTTTCAGAAGGAAAACACATTTCATAATTTCCAAATTATGTGTCAAAAGAAAGATATACGAATCTAGTTTCTAAAGAACCAAGCTTTGCATAATTCAAAATTTTCACTAAAGAGTTATGAGCAATTTAGTAATTGAAGGTCAGAATTGATCATCTCTGTTTTGCAGAATTGATAGAATCAATTTAAACAGATGTTTCAGTAGGGAAACATACTTTAAAATTTCTAAATTTGATGTCAAAAGAAAGATATGCGAATCTCGTTTCCAAAGATCCAAGTTTTGTATAATTCAAAATTTTTACTAGAGAGTTTTGATCAATTTAGTAACAAAATGTCAGAATTGATCATCTCTGTTTTGTAGAATTAATAGAATCAATTTAAACAAATGTTTCAGATGGAAAACACCCTTCAAAATTTTCAAATTATGTGTCAAAAGAAAGATATGCGAATCTAGTTTCCAAAGAACTAAGCTAGCTTTGCATAATTCAGAATTTTCACTAGAGAGTTATGAGCAATTTAGTAACAGAAGGTCAGAATTGATCATCTCTGTTTTGTAGAATTGATAGAATCAATTTAAACAGATGTTTCAGAAGGAAAACATACTTCAAAATTTCTAAATTAGGTGTCAAAAGAAAGATATGCGAATCTAGTTTCCAATGAACCAAGCTAGCTTTGCATAATTTAGAATTTTCAATAGAGAGTTATGAGCAATTTAGTAACAGAAGGTCAGAATTGATCATCTCTGTTTTGTAGAATTGATAGAATCAATTTAAACAGATGTTTTAGAAGGAAAACATACTTCAAAATTTCCAAATTAGGTGTCAAAACAAAGATATACGAATCTAGTTTCCATAGAACCAAGTTTTGCATAATTCTGAATTTCTACTAGAGATTTATGAGCAATTTAGTAACAGAAGGTCAGAATTAATCATCTATGTTTTGCAGAATTGATAGAATCAATTTAAACAGATGTTTTAGAAGGAAAACATACTTCAAAATTTCCATATTAGGTGTCAAAAGAAAGATTTCGAATCTAGTTTCCAAAGAACCAAGTTTTGCATAATTTTGAATTTCTACTAGAGATTTATGAGCAATTTAGTAACAGAAGGTCATAATTGATCATCTCTGTTTTGCAGAATTGATAGAATCAATTTAAACAGATGTTTTAGAAGGAAAACATACTTCAAAATTTCCATATTTGGTGTCAAAAGAAAGATATTGAATCTAGTTTCCAAATAACTAAGTTTTACATAATTCAAAATTTTTACTAAAGAGTTATGAATAATTTAGTAATAGAAGGTCTGAATTGATCATCTCTGTTTTGTAGAATTAATAGAATCAATTTAAATAGATGTTTTAGAAGGCAAACATACTTCAAAATTTCTAAATTAGGTGTCAAAAGAATGATATACAAATCTAGTTTCCAAAGAACAAAGTTTTACATAATTTCAAATTTTCACTAGAGAGTTATGAGCTATTTAGTAATAGAAGGTTAGAAGCTATAGTATCTCTGTTTTGCAGAATTGATAGAATCAATTTAAACAGATGTTTTAGAATGAAATCATACTTAAAAATTTCCAAATTTGATGTCAAAAGAAAGATATGTGAATCTAGTTTCCAAGTATCTAAGTTTTGCATAAATCAGAATTTTTACTAGAGAGTTATAAATAATTTAGTAACAGAAGGTCAGAATTGATCATCTCTGTTTTGTAGAATTGATATAATCAATTTAAACAGATGGTTCAGAAGGAAAACATACTTAAAAATTTCTACCTTAAATGTCAAAAGAAAGATATGCAAATTTAGTTTCCAAAGAACTAAGTTTTTTATAATTCTAAATTTCTACTTGTGATTTATGAGTAATTTAGTAACAAAAGGTTAGAATTTATCAATCTCTGTTTTGTTGAATTGATAGAATCAATTTAAACAGATGTTTTAGAAGGAAAACACATTGCATAATTTCCAAATTATGTGTCAAAAGAAAGATATGCGAATCTAGTTTCCAAAGAACCAAGCTTTGCATAATTCAAAATTTTCACTAAAGAGTTATGAGCAATTTAGTAATAGAAGGTCTGTTAGGATCGAAGCGGTACTAAGAGGGGGGGGGTGAATTAGTGCAGCGGATTAAAACTTCAGTTTTAGAAAAATCGTTCGTATGATAAGAATGGAACTTGAAAGACTTAACTTGAAAGCGTATTCTTGAAGTTACGCAGCAAAGGTAATAAGGAACTAAAGCATGTAAGAAGGTTTGCAGTAATGTAAACAGCAATAATGAAATGCAAACTAGAGATTACGCCGATTTTAGAGTGGTTCGGTCAAATGACCTACATCCACTTGCGAGGCCCCTCTTCGATGAGGCTCCCACCTTCCACTAGCAAATCTCTTGAAATGGAAGGGTCAAATACCTCTCTTACAACCTTTTACAAACAGCTCAACCTCTTACAAATTTTCAATAAGAAAGAAGGAGGAGAACTCTCTAGCAAATTAAAAAACAAGACTTGCTATGACTTTCTAAGACTTTTCTCTCAATCAAAATGCTTCTCAAAAGTTGTAATCTCAACTGAGATTTGAGGGGTATTTATAGGCCTCAAGAGGATTCAAATTTTGGGCTCCAAAATTTGAATTCTCTTTGGGTTCCCGATACTAGCGGTGCCACCGCCCAGCCAAGCGGTGCCACCGCCCAGTGTTCGGGTGCTGGGAGGTGCAACCGCCCAGCCCAGGAGGTGTCACCGCCCAGCTCTCGGGTGCTGGGCGGTGCTACCGCCCAGCCAGGCGGTGCCACCGCCTAGCTCTCCGATTTCACTGGTTTGGCTTAATTTTAGCCCAAACCATATCTGACTTTGGGCCCAATTGGCCCCTAACTAGGATATAGGATTATCTCTTAATCCTAATCCTAATTACAAGTGAACTACATAACAAAAACACATCCTAAGCAAGCTTTCAACCGCGAACGTCGAGTCTTGTTTCGGCGAGCTTTCCGACGAGCTTCTTCCGACGGACTCCCATCAAGCTCCCGATCTTGTGATGACTTTAACGAGTAGCCGAGCCTTCTCGGTGATCTCCGTGAACCTCCGATGATCTCTTCGGTGAACTTCCGAAAATTCCGATAGGTTCCCGATTTCTTCTCGGTTGGTTCCGGCAGCATCTCCGACGATTCTTCGGACTCTTAAACGTCCATCGATCTTGACTCCGGTATTCTTGCTTTGTGTTTTCTGGTTATCGTAGTTAATCCTGCACACTTAACTCAATAATATGGATTATATCAATTAACCCATCAATTGATTTCATCTTCAAAATCCGAGATTCAACAATCTCCCCCTTTTTGATGATGACAATCAATTGATGACGGAGTTAAACATAACTCCCCCTATCTATATGCCATATTATGAGAAGATGAAAACACTTGAATTTCATCCATTGAATTCAAGCATAAACCGATAAGTTCTAACCGTAGAACTTATCGTTATTCTCATTAAGCAATAGTAAATACGAAACTTCGATGAAAATCATAAGTCAAATGATATGGGACAATTTTTACTACGATAGGAGATAAAGATTTTCAACATGAATTTCATGATATCGATGTAAGGCATGCTTTCAATATGATCAATCAATCTTGTGATATTCTCAAGGATTTTGCAAGGCATATAAGACATTCATATCACACAAGCTTTTGTAATTCATATAAGTCATGCTATTAAAAATGATACAAGTCATCACTTTTCTCCCCCTTTGTCATCAACAAAAAGAGAATGAGACTTGAGGCACATAAGTTATCATACAAAGATTTTATCATTCAAAATTAAGTATGCTAAAATATTTACGCAGAGTTCATCTTAAAGGAAAATTCAGCATTCATCCATATTATCAAATCTCTTCTTTTTATAAATAACAAAAATTGTAGATGTACAAAGAAGAGATTGGGATAAGAAAAAAAATTTTAAGTAGTAACTCCAATAAGTCAAGATCATAATTCAAATACAAATCCATTCAAATTCAATTTGTCAACTTGAAACTCATAATCAAGCCATTAAAATCAATTTCGAGATTCAAAATATCATAAAATCATTAATCTTGATCAGATGGAAGCGGTGTTTGACTCAAGATAGGATAAGATAATTTAACAAGTCACCGAGGAACGGAGAGAGAATGAAAAACTTTATGGAAAATCCATTCAAACAAGTTTATTCTTAGGGACAATTTAACATACCTAATTCCCTTCTAATGAATTCAAATTGGTCTTCATTCAAAGCTTTTGTAAATATATCTGCTAATTGATGCTTTGTGTCAATGAATTCTAGAACAACATCATTGTTAAGTACATGATCGCGTATGAAATGATGCCTAACGTCGATGTGCTTAGTTCTAGAGTGCTGAATTAGATTTTTAGTAAGACATATGGCACTAGTATTATCACATTTTATGGGAATGTTTTTAAAGTGAATTCCATAGTCTTCTAATGTATTTTTCATCCAAATGACATATGCACAACATGCACTTGCAACAATGTATTCGACTTCCGCCGTAGATAGTGCAACTGAATTTTGTTTCTTGGAAGTCCAAGAAACAAGTGCATGTCCTAAAAATTGGCATGTTCCGGATGTACTTTTTCTATCTATCCTGCATCCGCCAAAATCGGCATATGCATAAGCTATTAGATCGAATTTTTCAGATTTTGGATACCACAATCCTAAATTTGGAGTTCCTTTAAGATACCTAAATATTCTTTTAACACTCTTTAGATGAGATAATTTAGGATTAGATTGAAATCTAGCGCAAAGTCCTACACTAAACATAATATCTGGTCTAGTCGCGGTGAGGTAGAGTAGACTACCTATCATTCCCCTATATGTTTTTTGATCGAAATTTTCACTATTTTCATCCATATCTAACTTAGTCGCAGTACTCATAGGGGTGTTTATTGCTTTTGAATTATCCATGTTAAATCGTTTTAACAATTCTAATGTATATTTGGATTGGTTAAGAAATATACCATCACTAAGTTGTTTGATTTGTAATCATAAAAAGAAAGTTAATTCACCCATTAAACTCATTTCAAATTCATGACTCATACATTTGGCAAATGATTCACATAGTGATTCATCCGAAGAGCCAAAAATAATATCGTCAACATAAATTTGCACAATAAAAAAATTATTTTTAAAATGTTTAATAAACAATGTAGTATCAACCTTGCCTTTGGTAAAATTTTTTAAAATAAGAAAGAAACTAAGCCTTTCATACCAAGCTCTAGGAGCTTGTTTCAAGCCATAGAGAGCTTTAGTCAATTTGAATACATGATTAGGAAGAAGAGAATTTTCAAATCCGGGAGGTTGTTCGACATATATTTCTTCGGAAATAAAACCATTCAAGAAAGCACTTTTGACATCCATTTGAAATAGTTTAAATTTATTACTACTAGCATAGGCAAGGAGCATCCTTATGGCTTCTAATCGAGCCATGGGAGCGAAGGTTTCTTCGTAATCGATACCTTCTTCTTGGTTGAAACCTTTGGCCACTAATCTGGCCTTATTTCTAACCACGATACCATTTTCGTCTTGCTTGTTTCTAAAGACCCACTTAGTACCTATGACTAAGTGGTCACTTGTTCTAGGAACAAGCTTCCATACCTCATTCCTCTCAAATTGGTTCAATTCTTCTTGCATTGCAATGACCCAAAAATCATCTTTTAAGGCTTCGTCAATGCATTTAGGTTCAATTTGAGAAAGGAAAGCGGCGTTAGCACAAAAATTCTTGAAAGAAGAACGAGTTTGAACCCCTTTTGTTGTATCTCCTATAATTAGCTCCTTTGGATGAGCATCTACATACTTCATTCTTTGGGTAAAGAAATTTCGGAAGAAGATGCATTCAAATGGCTATTTTGAGAAGGGGGTTCGTTTAAATTCAAATTATCAAAACCAAGATCATCATCAAAATCATTTTTCTTTAAATCAGAAATTTCATTAAAAACTACATGAATAGACTCTTCTATTACAAATGTCCTTTTGTTAAAGACACGAAAGGCCTTAGAAACGGAGGAGTAACCAAGAAAAATGCCTTCATCGGATTTAGCATCAAATTTACCTAGGGCATCCTTTTCATTTAAAATGAAGCATTTACAACCAAAAACTTTAAAATAAGAAATATTTGGTTTTTTGTTATTCCATAATTCATAGGGAGTTTTTGATAGAGATGGTCTTATTAGGACCCTATTCATGATGTAACAAGCCGTATTTACGACTTCGGCCCAAAAATATTTGGGTAAACTATGTTCATTTAACATAGTTCTTGCCATTTCTTGTAGGTTTCTATTTTTTCTTTCAACTACTCCATTTTGTTGAGGATTTCTTGGAGTTGAGAAGTTATGATTGTACCCATTAACTTCGCAAAAATTTTGAAAGTCACGGTTTTGGAATTCACCACCGTGATCACTCCGAATTGATGAAATCATGAAGCATTTTTCGTTTTGAGTGAGTTTACAAAACTTAGAGAAACACTTGAAGCCGTCACTTTTGTGAGCTAAGAAATAGGTCCAAGTGTATCTAGAGTAGTCATCCACAATCACAAAAGCATATTTGCTTCCACCTAGACTTGTTGTATCAATTGGTCCAAATAAGTCCAAATGGATCAATTGTAATGGTCTAGTGGTGCTAATTTGATTTTTTGGTTTGAAGCTTGTTTTTATTTGTTTGCCTAGTTGACATGCATCGCATACCTTATCCTTAATAAACTTCATATTCGGAATCCCTCGTACTAATTCTTGAGATGAGATTTTAGATATTATTTTCATGCTTGCATGACCTAATCTCCTATGCCAAAGCCAAGCATCATCATTTACGGCGGAGAAACACATTTCATTACCTAGTTCATCAAGATTGATGGTATAGACATTATTTTGTTTTAAAGCAATCATAGTCATGTTATGATTTGGTTTTTCAATAATGCACATATTTGATTCAAATCTAACGATATAACCTTTATCGCATAGTTGACTAATACTTAAGAGATTGTGTTTCAATCCATCAACTAGTAAAACATCATCAATGGAAAAACTAAATTTGTTACTAATAGTTCCCTTGCCAATGATTTTGCCTTTGTTGTTGTCTCCGAAGGTGACGTACCCTTCTTCTTTGCTAGTGAGCATAGAGAAATGAGATGGATCTCCAGTCATATGTCTTGAGCATCCACTATCGAGATACCATCTCTTGCTCCTAGCTTGTGGGTTTATCTACAAAAGAGGATGATTTTTAGGTACCCATTTGATTTTGGGTGCCTCAAAAATTGACCTACTAATTTTGTTATTTATTATTGAATCCTTTATAGTTCCTTTAGGAACCCATATTAATTTTTGTGAACTAATTTTCCTAAATGGACATTTGTAGGCAATATGTCCGGATTTGCAACAGAAGTTGCATTTCATATAAGAGGAAACATATAATGTAGGTCCTTTTATGAAAGTGGTAGGATTTTGATGTAATCCTTTTACAAATCCAATTCCATTTCTATTTGCGATGTGACCCTTGTGTGCAAGGATCATATCTAATCCTTTGCTACCAACCTTAAACTTGTTTAAGGTTTCTTTAAGAAGTAAATTTTCATTTTTTATTGCTTCTAAATGCTCACACTTAGAGCATGGAGGAATTTGAAGATTCTCAAACTTATCTTATAGCAAAGCATGCTCTTTCTTTAAGATACTTAACTTCTTGCTAACAATTCTACATTCATCAAATAATTCATGAAAAGCGATAGAGAGTTCTTCAAAAGATAAATCTTCATTAAATAAATCACATACCTCTTCTCCTAAAGCCATTAGCGCGTAATGAGCAACTTGCTCGGTGTTGGACTCCTCTTCTTCGGACACGCTTGAATCATCCCACGTTGCCTTGAGCACCTTCTTCTTTGATGTTCTCTTTTTGGCTTGAGGACAATCGTTCTTGTAGTGTCCCGGTTTTTTGCATTCATAGCAAATCACTTGGTCCTTCTTTTGTTCAAATTTGTTTTTAAATTTGTTCTTTCTTAAGTATTTCTTAAATTTTTGAGTCAAAAGTGCAATGTCATTGTCACTGTCCTCATCACTTGATGTTCCTTTCAAGTGGTCTTCTTGTGATTTGAGTGCCATATCCTTCCTGTTCTTTGGAAGGGGGTTCTCGAGCTCGTCATGAGCTTGACATGTCATTTCGTAGGTCATTAGAGACCCAATGAGTTCTTCAAGAGGGAATGCTTTAAGGTCTTTGGCCTCTTGAATGGCCGTAACTTTTGGATCCCAACTTTTAGGGAGAGATCTTAAGATTTTAGTTACTAGTTCAAAGTTAGTAAAATCTTTACCAAGAGCTTTGAGTCCATTGATGACATCCGTAAACCGGGTGTACATGTCTCCGATGGACTCACTTGGTTTCATTCGGAAAAGTTCATAAGAGTGCACAAGGATGTTGATTTTGGACTCTTTCACTCGGCTAGTGCCTTCATGAGTGACCTCAAGAGTTCTCCAAATATCAAAGGCCGAATCACAAATTGAAACACGATTAAATTCATTTTTGTCTAGTGCACAAAACAAGGCATTCATAGCCTTTGCATTTAAAGCAAAAACCTTATTCTCCGATTCATTCCATTCACTCATCGGAAGAGAAGATTTTTGAAATCCGTTTTCAACAATAGACCAAAGCTCAAAGTCCATAGAAATGAGGAAGATTCTCATGCGAGTCTTCCAATATGTGTAATCTGACCCATTAAACAAAGGTGGTCGTGCAATAGAGTGGCCCTCTTGCATGCCGGAGTAAGCCATCTCTTTTGGGTATTAAACCAAATATGAGAGATAACCTCACTCTGATACCACTTGTTAGGATCGGAGCGGCACTAAGAGGGGGGGGTGAATTAGTGCAGCGGATTAAAACTTCGGTTTTAGAAAAATCTTTCGTATGATAAGAACGGAACTTGAAAGACTTAACTTGAAAGCGTATTCTTGAAGTTGCGCAGCAAAGGTAATAAGGAACTAAAGCATGTAAGAAGGTTTGCAGTAATGTAAACAGCAATAATGAAATGCAAACCAGAGATTACGCCGATTTTAGAGTGGTTCGGTCAAATGACCTACATCCACTTGCGAGGCCCCTCTTCGATGAGGCTCCCATCTTCCACTAGCAAATCTCTTGAAATGGAAGGGTCAATACCCCTCTTACAACCTTTTACAAACAGCTCAACCTCTTACAAATTTTCAATAAGAAAGAAGGAGGAGAACTCTCTAGCAAATTGAAAAACAAGACTTGCTAAGACTTTCTAAGACTTTTCTCTCAATCAAAATGCTTCTCAAAAGTTGTAATCTCAGCTGAGATTTGAGGGCTATTTATAGGCCTCAAGAGGATTCAAATTTTGGGCTCCAAAATTTGAATTCTCTTTGGGTTCCCGATACTGGCGGTGCCACCGCCCAGCCAAGCGGTGCCACCGCCCAGCGTTCGGGTGCTGGGAGGTGCAACCGCCCAGCCCAGGAGGTGTCACCGCCCAGCTCTCGGGTGCTGGGCGGTGCTACCGCCACCGCCTGGCTCTCCGATTTCACTGGTTTGGCTTAATTTTAGCCCAAACCATATCTGACTTTGGGCCCAGTTGGCCTCTAACCAGGATATAGGATTATCTCTTAATCCTAATCCTAATTACAAGTGAACTACATAACAAAAACACATCCTAAGCAAGCTTTCAACCGCGAACGTCGAGTCTTGTTTCGGCGAGCTTTCCGACGAGCTTCTTCCGATGGACTCCCATCAAGCTCCCGATCTTGTGATGACTTTAACGAGTAGCCGAGCCTTCTCGGTGATCTCCGTGAACCTCCGACGATCTCTTCGGCGAACTTCCGAAAATTCCGATAGGTTCCCGATTTCTTCTCGGTTGGTTCCGGCAGCATCTCCGACGATTCTTCGGACTCTTAAATGTCCATCGATCTTGACTCCGGTATTCTTGCTTTGTGTTTTCTGGTTATCATAGTTAATCCTGCACACTCAACTCAATAATATGGATTAGATCAATTAACCCATCAATTGATTTCATCATCAAAATCCAAAATTGATCATCTCTGTTTTGCAGAATTGATAGAATCAATTTAAACAAATGTTTCAGTAGGAAAACATACTTCAAAATTTCTAAATTTGATGTCAAAAGAAAGTTATGTGAATCTCATTTCCAAAGATCCAAGTTTTGTATAATTCAGAATTTTTACTAGAGTGTTTTGAGCAATTTTGTAACAAAATGTCAGAATTGATCATCTCTGTTTTGTAGAATTAATAGAATCAATTTAAACAAATGTTTCAGAAGGAAAACGCCCTTAAAAATTTTCAAATTACGTGTCAAAAGAAAGATATGTAAATCTAGTTTCCAAAGAACCAAGCTAGCTTTGAATAATTCAGAATTTTCACTAGAGAGTTATGAGCAATTTAGTAATAGAAGGTCAGAATTGATCATCTCTGTTTTGTAGAATTGATAGAATCAATTTAAACAGATGTTTCAGAAGGAAAACATACTTCAAAATTTCTAAATTAGGTTTCAAAAGAAAGATATGCGAATCTAGTTTCCAAAGAACCAAGTTTTGCATAATGCTGAATTTCTACTAGAGATTTTCGAGTAATTTAGTAATAGAAGGTCAGAATTAATTATCTCTGATTTGCAAAATTGATAGAATCAATTTAAACAGATGTTTTAGAAGGAAAACATATTTCAAACGAAAGATTTCGAATCTAGTTTCTAAATAACCAAGTTTTGCATAATTCTGAATTTCTACTAGAGATTTATGAGCAATTTAGTAACAGAAGGTCAGAATTGATCATCTCTGTTTTGTAGAATTGATAGAATCTATTTAAACATATGTTTTAGAAGGAAAACATACTTCAAAATTTCCATATTAGGTGTCAAAAGAAAGATTTCGAATCTATTTTCCAAACAACTAAGTTTTGCATAATTCAGAATTTTTACTAGTGAGTTATGAACAATTTAGTAACAGAAGGTCAGAATTGATCATCTCTGGTTTGTAGAATTATAGAATCAATTTAAACAGATGTTTTAGAAGGCAAACATACTTCAAAATTTCAAAATTATGTGTCAAAGGAATGATATACAAATCTAGTTTCCAGAGAACCAAGTTTTACATAATTTCGAATTTTCACTAGAAAGTTATGAGCTATTTAGTAACAGAAGGTTAGAAACTATAGTATCTCTGTTTTGAAGAATTTATATAATCAATTTAAATAGATGTTTCAGAATGAAATAATACTTAAAAATTTCCAATTTTGATGTTAAAAGAAAGATATACGAATCTAGTTTCCAAGGATCTAAGCTTTGCATAAATCAGAATTTTTACTAGAGAGTTATGAATAATTTATTAACAGAAGGTCAGAATTGATCATCTCTGTTTTGCAGAATTGATATAATTAATTTAAACAGATGGTTCAGAAGGAAAACATACTTCAAAATTTCTAACTTAAATGTCAAAAGAAAGATATGTGAATCTAGTTTCCAAAGAACTAAGTTTTTTATAATTCTAAATTTCTACTTGTGATTTATGAGTAATTTAGTAACAAAAGGTCAGAATTTATCAATCTCTGTTTTGTTGAATTGATAGAATCAATTTAAACAGATGTTTCAGAAGGAAAACACATTGCATAATTTCCAAATTATATGTCAAAAGAAAGATATGCGAATCTAGTTTCCAAAGAACCAAGCTTTGCATAATTCAAAATTTTCACTAAAGAGTTATGAGCAATTTAGTAATAGAAGGTCAAAATTGATCATCTCTGTTTTGCAGAATTGATAGAATCAATTTAAACAGATGTTTCAGTAGGGAAACATACTTCAAAATTTCTAAATTTGATGTCAAAAGAATGTTATGCGAATCTTGTTTCCAAAGATCCAAGTTTTGTATAATTCAAAATTTTTACTAGAGAGTTTTGAGCAATTTTGTAACAAAATGTCAGAATTGATCATCTCTGTTTTGTAGAATTAATAGAATCAATTTAAACAAATGTTTTAGAAGGAAAACACCCTTCATAATTTTCAAATTATGTGTCAAAAGAAAGATATGCGAATCTAGTTTCCAAAGAACCAAGCTAGCTTTGAATAATTCAGAATTTTCACTAGAGAGTTATGAGCAATTTAGTAATAGAAGGTCAGAATTGATCATCTCTGTTTTGTAGAATTAATAGAATCAATTTAAACAGATGTTTTAGAAGGCAAACATACTTCAAAATTTTAAAATTAGGTGTCAAAGGAGGTAGCACCGCCTGGGCTCAGTCTCCAAGCGAGACTGGGCGGTGCAACCTCCCTTGACAGGAGGTGGCACCGCTTGAGCTCGGTCTTCGAGATCTGCCTGGCGGTGCAACCGCCTCAGTTAGGAGGTGCAACTGCCTGAGCTCGGTCATCGAGCTCTGGCAGGAGGTGCAACCGCCCCTGATAGGAGGTGGCACTGCCCAGAGGCTCAGTCTTCGAGATCTACCAGGCGTTGCAACCGCTCCAGTCAGGAGGTGCAACCGCCTGATCCCGGAATTCCAGGAATTGACAGTTTTGAGCTCCAAATTTGAACTGAGTTGGGGCCTATAAATACCCCACCCATTCAACACTGAAAGGGCAAGAACTAACACCGAAATCTTGATCCTTTTATGTGATTCTTAGAGCTCAAAATTGTTGTAAAGGCCAAAAGTACTTCTCCCTATGTTCTTCTAAGTTCCGAGTTGTAAAGAGAGGAGAGAAAATTCTGTAAGGGTTGTCTCCTAAGCCCGTCAAAAGGAGTGAAACTGTAAAAGGGTGGTTGGCCTTCGCCTATTGAAGGAAGGCCTCTAGTTGACGTCGGTGACCTCGTCGGTGGAGGAAGCCAAAAGTGGAGTAGGTCAAGATTGACCGAACCACTCTAAATCTCAGTTTGCATTTACTTTGAGCATATTATCTTTACTGCAAACCTCCTATGAAGCTTATTGCTTTCTGCGCATATACGATCGGGTTTCAAGCCTTGCACTTTCCAAATCAGCGTTTAGACGTAAATCTACTTTTTCGTACAATCATCATATTTCAGATTGCGTTTACGTTTTGATTTCTACCATAACTGTAAACTGCCTTTATACCCTTACTTAAACTGCATCTCGCCTAATCAAGTGATTTACGAATCAGCATTTAGACGTAAATCAATTTCTTCGTACGAACGTCGTATTTCATTTTGCGCTTATATTCTAGTTTACATCATAACTGCAAACTGGCTTCATAGATTGACTTTAACATCATCTTGCTTGATCTTAAGTTAAAGTAATCTTAGAATCGACTTTCACACAGAAATCGTTTTTATCATTCGAACGCAGTTTTGTTTTAATCGTAGAAAGTTTTCCGCTACACTAATTCACCCCCCCCCCCTTAGTGCTCTTGATCCTCACAAAAACATGCTTAAAAATTTCCAAATTTGATGTCAAAAGAAAGATATGTGAATCTAGTTTCGAAAGATCTAAGTTTTGCATAATTCAAAATTTTGACTACAGAGTTATGAGCAATTTAGTAATAGAAGGTGAGAATTGATCATCTCTGTTTTGTAGAATTCATAGAATCAATTTAAACAGATGTTTCAGAAGGCAACCAAACTTCAAAATTTCCAAATTAAGTGTCAAAAGAAAGATATGCGAATGTAGTTTCCAAAGAATTAAGTTTTTCATAATTCTAAATTTATACTTGTGATTTATGAGCAATTTAGTAACAGAAGGTCAGAATTTATCAATCTCTATTTTGTAGAATTGATAGAATCAATTTAAATAGATGTTTCAGAAGGAAAACACATTTCATAATTTCCAAATTATGTGTCAAAAGAAAGATATGCAAATCTAGTTTCCAAAGAACCAAGCTTTGTATAATTCAAAATTTTCACTAAAGAGTTATGAGCAATTTAGTAATAGAAGGTCAGAATTGATCATCTCTGTTTTGCAGAATTGATAGAATCAATTTAAACAGATGTTTCAGTAGGGAAACATACTTCAAAATTTCTAAATTTGATGTCAAAAGAAAGATATGTGAATCTCGTTTCCAAAGATCCAAGCTTTGTATAATTCAAAATTTTTACTAGAGAGTTTTGAACAATTTAGTAACAAAATGTCAGAATTGATAATCTCTGTTTTGTAGAATTAATAAAATCAATTTAAACAAATGTATCAGAAGGAAAACACCCTTCAAAATTTCAAATTATATGTCAAAAGAAAGATATGTGAATCTAGTTTCCAAAGAACCAAGCTAGCTTTGCATAATTCAGAATTTTCACCAGAGAGTTAAGAGCAATTTAGTAACTGAAGGTCAGAATTGATCATCTCTGTTTTGTAGAATTGATAGAAACAATTTAAACAGATGTTTCAAAAGGAAAACATACTTCAAAATTTCCAAATTAGGTGTCAAAAGAAAGATATGCAAATCTAGTTTCCAAAGAACCAATTTTGCATAATTCTGATTTTCGACTAGAAATTTATGAGCAATTTAGGAACAGAAGGTCAGAATTAATCATCTCTATTTTGCAGAATTGATAGAATCAATTTAAACAGATGTTTTAGATGGAAAACATACTTCAAAATTTCCAAATTAGTTGTAAAAGAATGATATACAAATCTAGTTTCCAAAGATCCAAGTTTTACATAATTTCAAATTTTCACTAGAGAGTTATGAGCTATTTAGTAATAGAAGGTTAGAAGCTATAGTATCTCTATTTTGCAGAATTGATAGAATCAATTTAAACATATATTTCAGAATAAAATCGTACTTAAAAATTTCCAAGTTTGACATGAAAAGAAAGATATGCGAATCTAGTTTCCAAGGATCGAAGTTTTGTATAAATCAGAATTTTCATTAGAGAGTTATGAATAATTTAGTAATAGAAGGTCAGAATTGATCATCTCTGTTTTGTATAATTGATATAATCAATTTAAACAGATGGTTCAGAAGGAAAACATACTTAAAAATTTCTAACTTAAATGTCAAAAGATAGATATGCGAATCTAGATTCCAAAGATCTAAGTTTTGCATAATTCAGAATTTTTACTAGAGTGTTATGAGCAATTTAGTACAAAAGGTCAGAATTGATTATCTCTATTTTGTAGAATTGATAGAATCAATTTAAATGGATGTTTCAAAAGGCGAACACACATCAAAATTTCCAAATAAAGTGTCAAAAGAAAGATATGCAAATCTAGTTTCCAAAGAACTAATTGTTGTATAATTCAGAATTTTCATAAGAGAGTTATGAGCAATTTAGTAATGAAAGGTCAAAATTGATCATCTCTATTTTGCAGAATTGATAGAATCAATTTAAATAGATGTTTTAGAAGGAAAACATGCTTGAAAATTTCCAAATTTGATGTCAAAAGAAAGATATGTAAATCTAGTTTCGAAAGATCCATGTTTTACATAATTCAGAATTTTGACTAGAGAGTTATGAGCAATTTAGCAATAGAAGGTGAGAATTGACTATCTCTGTTTTGCAGAATTCATAGAATCAATTTAAACAGATGTTTCATAAGGCAACCAAACTTCAAAATTTCCAAATTAAGTGTCAAAAGAAAGATATGCGAATGTAGTTTCCAAAGAATTAAGTTTTTCATAATTCTAAATTTATACTTGTGATTTATGAGCAATTTAGTAACAGAAGGTCAGAATTTATCAATCTCTATTTTGTAGAATTGATAGAATCAATTTAAATAGATGTTTCAGAAGGAAAACACATTTCATAATTTCCAAATTATGTGTCAAAAGAAAGATATGCATATCTAGTTTCCAAAGAACCAAGCTTTGTATAATTCAAAATTTTCACTAAAGAGTTATGAGCAATTTAATAATAGAAGGTCAGAATTGATCATCTCTGTTTTGCAGAATTGATAGAATCAATTTAAACAGATGTTTCAGTAGGGAAACATACTTCAAAATTTCTAAATTTGATGTCAAAAGAAAGATATGTGAATCTCGTTTCCAAAGATCCAAGTTTTGTATAATTCAGAATTTTTACTAGAGAGTTTTGAGTAACTTAGTAACAAAATGTCAGAATTGATCATCTCTATTTTGTAGAATTAATAGAATCAATTTAAACAAATGTTTCAAAAGGAAAACACCCCTCAAAATTTTTAAATTATATATCAAAAGAAAGATATGTGAATCTAGTTTCCAAAGAACTAAGCTAGCTTTGCATAATTCAGAATTTTCACTAGAGAGTTATGAGCAATTTAGTAACCGAAGGTCAGAATTGATCATCTTTATTTTGTAGAATTGATAGAATCAATTTAAACAGATGTTTCAGAAGGAAAACATACTTTAAAATTTCCAAATTTGGTGTCAAAAGAAAGATATACGAATCTAGTTTCCAAAAAACTAAGTTTTTCATAATTCCGAATTTCTACTAGAGATTTATGGGCAGTTTCGTAACAGAAGGTCAGAATTAATCATCTCTGTTTTGTAGAATTAATAGAATCAATTTAAATAGATGTTTCAGAAGGAAAACACATTTCATAATTTCTAAATTATGTGTCAAAAGAAAGATATGCAAATCTAGTTTCCAAAGAACCAAGCTTCGCATAATTCAAAATTTTTACTAAAGAGTTATGTGCAATTTAGCAATAGAAGGTCAGAATTGATCATCTCTGTTTTGCAGAATTGATAGAATTAATTTGAATAGATGTTTAAGTAGGGAAACATACTTCAAAATTTTTAAATTTGATGTCAAAAGAAAGATATGCGAATCTTATTTCAAAGATCCAAGTTTTGTATAATTTCGAATTTTAACTAGAGAGTTTTGAGCAATTTAGTACTAAAATGTCAGAATTCATCATCTCTGTTTTGTAGAATTAATAGAATCATTTTAAACAAATGTTTCAAAAGGAAAACACCCTTCAAAATTTTCAAATTATGTGTCAAAAGAAAGATATGTGAATCTAGTTTCCAAAGAACTAAGCTAGCTTTGCAAAATTCAAAATTTTCACTAGAGAGTTATGAGCAATTTAGTAACAGAAGGTCAGAATTGATTATCTCTGTTTTGTAGAATTGATAGTATCAATTTAAATTGATGTTTCAGAAGGAAAACATACTGCAAAATTTCCAAATTAGGTTTCAAAAGAAAGATATGTGAATATAGTTTCCAAACAACCAATTTTTGTATAATTCTGAATTTCTACTAGAGATTTATGAGCAATTTAGTAATAGAACGTCAGAATTAATCATCTCTGTTTTGTAGAATTAATAGAATCAATTTAAACAGATGTTTTAGAAGGCAAAATACTTCAAAATTTCCAAATTAGGTGTCAAAAGAATGATATACAAATCTAGTTTCCAAAAATCTAAGTTTTTACATAATTTCAAATTTTCACTAGAGAGTTATGAGCTATTTAGTAACAGAAGGTTAGAAGCTATAGTATCTCTATTTTGCAGAATTGATAGAATCAATTTAAACAGATATTTCAGAATGAAATCGTACTTAAAAATTTTCAAATTTGATGTCAAATGAAAGATATGCGAATCTAATTTCTAAAGATCTAAGTTTTGCATAAATCAAAATTTTTATTAGAGAGTTATGAATAATTTAATAACAGAAGGTCAGAATTGATAATCTCTGTTTTGTAGAATTAATATAATCAATTTAAACATATGGTTCAGAAAGAAAACAAACATAAAAATTTCTAACTTCAATTTCAAAAGAATAATATGTGAATCTAGTTTCCAAAGAACTAAGTTTTGCATAATTCAGAATTTTTACTAGAGTGTTATGAGCTATTTAGTACAGAAGGTAAGAATTAATTATCTCTGTTTTGTAGAATTGATAGAATCAATTTCAATAGATGTTTCAAAAGGCAAACACACTTAAAAATTTTCAAATAAAATGTCAAAAGAAAGATATTCGAATCTATTTTCTAAAGAACTAAGTTTTGTATAATTCAGAATTTTCTTAAGAGAGTTATGAGAAATTTAGTAATAAAAGGTCAGAATTGATCATCTCTATTTTGCAGAATTGATAGAATCAATTTAAATAGATGTTTTAGAAGGAAAACATGCTTGAAAATTTCCAAATTTGATGTCAAAAGAAAGATATACGAATCTAGTTTCGAAAGGTCCAAGTTTTGCATAATTCAGAATTTTGACTAGAGAGTTATGAGCAATTTAGTAACGGAAGGTGAGAATTGATCATCTCTCTTTTGCAGAATTCATAGAATCAATTTAAGCAGATGTTTCAGAAGGCAACCAAACTTTAAAATTTTCAAATTAAGTGTCAAAAGAAATATATGCGAATATAGTTTCTAAAAAATCAAGTTTTTCATAATTCTAAATTTCTATTTGTGATTTATGAACAATTTAGTAACAGAAGGTCAGAATTTATCAATCTCTATTTTGTAGAATTGATAGAATCAATTTAAACAGATATTTTAGAAGGGAAACACATTTCATAATTTCCAAATTATGTGTCAAAAGAAAGATATACAAATATAATTTCCAAAGAACCAAGCTTTGCATAATTCAAACTTTTCACTAAAGAGTTAAGAGCGATTAAGTAATAGAAGGTCAGAATTGATCATCTCTATTTTGCAGAATTGATAGAATCAATTTAAACATATGTTTTAGTAGGGAAACATATTTCAAAATTTCTAAATTTGATGTCAAAAGAAAGATATGCGAATCTCATTTCCAATGATCCAAGTTTTGTATAATTCAGAATTTTCACTAGAGAGTTTTGATCAATTTAGTAACAAAATGTCAGAATTGATCATTTCTGTTTTGTAGAATTAATAGAATCAAATTAAACAAATGTTTCAGAAGGAAAACACCATTCAAAATTTTCAAATTATGTGTCAAAAGAAAGATATGCGAATCTAGTTTCCAAAAAACTAAGCTAGCTTTGCATAATTCAGAATTTTCACTAGAGAGTTATGAGCAATTTAGTAACAGAAGGTCAGAATTGATCATCTCTGTTTTGTCGAATTGATATAATCAATTTAAACAGATGTTTCAGAAGGAAAACATACTTCAAAATTTTCAAACTTGGTGTCAAAAGAAAGATATGCAAATCTAGTTTCCAAAGAACCAAGTTTTACATAATTCTGAATTTCTACTAGAGATTTATGAGCAATTTAGTAATAGAAGGTCAGAATTAATCATCTCTGTTTTGTAGAATTAATAGAATCAATTTAAACAGATGTTTTAGAAGGCAAACATACTTCAAAATTTCCAAATTACATATCAAAAGAATTATATACAAATCTAGTTTCCAAAGATCCAAGTTTACATAATTTCGAATTTTCACTAGAGAGTTATTAGCTATTTAGTAACAGAAGGTTAGAAGCTATAGTATCTCTATTTTGCAGAATTGATTGAATCAATTTAAACAGATGTTTCAGAATGAAATCATACTTAAAAATTTTCAAATTTGATGTCAAAAGAAAGATATGCGAATCTAGTTTCCAAGGATCTAAGTTTTGCATAATTTTGAATTTCTACTAGAGATTTATGAGCAATTTACTAACAGAAGGTCAGAATTAATCATCTTTGTTTTGTAGAATTAATAGAATCAATTTAAACAGATGTTTTCGAAGGCAAACATACTTCAAAATTTCCAAATTAGGTCTCAAAAGAATGATATACAAATCTAATTTCCAAAGATCAAAGTTTTATATAATTTCGAATTTTCACTAGAGAGTTATGAGCTATTTAGTAACAGAAGGTTAGAAGCTATAGTATCTCTATTTTGCAGAATTGATAGAATCAATTTAAACAGATGTTTTAGAAGGAAACCATACTTCAAAATTTCTATATTAGGTGACAAAAGAAATATTTCGAATCTAGTTTTCAAACAACTAAGTTTTGCATAATTCAGAATTTTTACTACAGAGTTATGAATAATTTAGTAATAGAAGGTCAGAATTGATCATCTCTATTTTGTAGAATTAATAGAATCAATTTAAACAGATAATTTAGAAGGCAAACATACTTCATAATTTCCAAATTATGTGTCAAAAGAATGATATACAAATCTAGTTTCCAAAGAACCAAGTTTTACATAATTTCGAATTTTCACTAGAGAGTTATGAGCTATTTAGTAACAGAAGGTTAAAAGCTATAGTATCTCTATTTTGCAGAATTGATAGAATCAATTTAAACAGATGTTTCAGAATGAAATCATACTTAAAAATTTCCAAAGTTGATGTCAAAAGAAAGATATGCGAATCTAGTTTCAAGAATATAAGTTTTGCATAAATCAAAATTTTTACTAGAGAGTTATGAATAATTTAGTAATAGAAGGTCAGAATTGATCATCTCTGTTTTGCAGAATTGATATAATCAATTTAAAAATATGGTTTAGAAGGAAAACATCCTTCAAAATTTCTAACTTAAATGTTAAAAGAAAGATATGCAAATCTAGTTTCCAAAGATCTAAGTTTTGCATAATTCAGAATTTTTACTGGAGTGTTGTTATGAGCAATTTAGTACAGAAGGTCAGAATTGATTATCTCTGTTTTGTAGAATTGATAGAATCAATTTAAACAGATGTTTCAAAAGGCAAACACACTTCAAATTTTCCAAATAAAGTGTTAAAAGAAAGATATGCGAATTCAGTTTCCAAAGAACTAAGTGTTGTATAATTCAGAATTTTCATAAGAGAGTTATGAGCAATTTAGTAATAAAAGGCCAGAATTGATCATCTCTGTTTTGCAAAATTTATAGAATTAATTTAAATAGATGTTTTAGAAGGAAAACATGCTTAAAAATTTTCAAATTTGATGTCAAAAGAAAGATATATGAATTTAGTTTCGAAAGATCCAAGTTTTGCATAATTCAAAATTTTGACTAGAGAGTTATGAGCAATTTAGTAATAGAAGGTGAGAATTAATCATCTCTGTTTTGCAGAATTCATAGAATCAATTTAAACAGATGTTTCAGAAGGCAATCAAACTTCAAAATTTTTAAATTAAGTGTCAAAAGAAAGATTTTCGAATCTAGTTTCCAAAGAACCAAGTTTTTCATTATTCTAAATTTCTACTTGTGATTTATGAGCAATTTAGTAATAGAAGGTCAGAATTTATCAATCTCTATTTTTTAGAATTGATAGAATCAATTTAAACAGATGTTTCAGAAGGAAAACATATTTCATAATTTCCAAATTATATGTCAAAAGAACGATATGCGAATCTAGTTTCCAAAGAACTAATCTTTACATAATTCAAAATTTTCACTAAAGAGTTATAAGCAATTTAGTAATAGAAGGTCAGAATTGATCATCTCTGTTTTGCAGAATTGATAGAATCAATTTAAACAGATGTTTCAGAAGGGAAACATACTTCAAAATTTCTAAATTTGATGTCAAAAGAAAGATATGTGAATCTCGTTTCCAAAGATCCAAGTTTTGTATAATTCAGAATTTTCACTAGAGAGTTTTGAGCAATTTAGTAACAAAATGTTAGAATTGATCATCTCTATTTGGTAGAATTAATAGAATCAATTTAAACAAATGTTTCAGAAGGAAAACACCATTCAAAATTTTCAAATTATGTGTCAAAAGAAAGATATGTGAATCTAGTTTCTAAATAACTAAGCTAGCTTTGTATAATTCAGAATTTTCACTAGAGAGTTATGAGCAATTTAGTAACAGAAGGTTAGAATTGATCATCTCTGTTTTGCTGAATTGATAGAATCAATTTAAATAGATGTTTCAGAAGTAAAACATGCTTAAAAATTTCCAAATTTGATGTCAAAATAAAGATATGCGAACCTAGTTTCGAAAGATCCATGTTTTGCATAATTCAGAATTTTGATTAGAGAGTTATGAGTAATTTAGTAACAGAAGGTGAGAATTTATCATCTCTATTTTGCAGAATTCAGAGAATCAAATGAAACAGATGTTTCAGAAGGCAACCAAACTTTAAAATTTTTAAATTAAGTTTCAAAAGAAAGATATGTGAATTTAGTTTCTAAAGAACTAAGTTTTTCATAATTCTAAATTTCTACTTGTGATTTATGAGCAATTTAGTAACAGAAGGTCAGAATTTATCAATCTCTGTTTTGTAGAATTGATAGAATCAATTTAAACGTATGTTTCAGAAGGAAAACATATTTTATAATTTCCAAATTATGTGTCAAAAGAAAGATATGCGAATCTAGTTTCCAAAGAACTAAGCTTTGCATAATTCAAAATTTCCACTAAAGAGTTATAAGCAATTTAGTAATAGAAGATCAGAATTGATCATCTCTGTTTTGTAGAATTGATAAAATCAATTTAAACAGATGTTTCAGAAGGGAAACATACTTCAAAATTTCTAAATTTGATGTCAAAAGAAAGATATGCGAATCTTGTTTCCAATGATCCAAGTTTTGTAAAATTCAGAATTTTTAATAGAGAGTTTTGAGCAATTTAGTAACAAAATGTTAGAATTGATCATCTCTGTTTTGTAGAATTAATAGAATCAATTTAAACAAATGTTTCCGAAGGAAAACACCCTTCGAAATTTTTAAATTATGTGTCAAAAGAAAGATATGCGAATCTAGTTTCCATAGAACTAAGCTAGCTTTGCATAATTCAGAATTTTCGCTAGAGAGTTATGAGCAATTTAGTAACCGAAGGTCAGAATTGATCATCTCTGTTTTGTAGAATTGAAAGAATCAATTTAAATAGATGTTTTAGAAGGAAAACATGCTTCAAAATATCCAAATTTGGTGTCAAAAGAAAGATATGCGAATCTAGTTTCCAAAGAATCATGTTTTGCATAATTCTGAATTTATACTAGAGATTTATGAGCAATTTAGTAAAAGAAGGTCATAATTAATCATCTCTGTTTTGTAGAATTAATAGAATCAATTTAAATAGATGTTTTAGAAGGAAAACATACTTCAAAATTTGTAATTTTGGGTGTCAAAAGAATGATATACAAATCTAGTTTCCAAAGATCCAAGGTTTACATTATTTCGAATTTTCACTAGAGAGTTATGAGCTTTTTAGTAACAGAAGGTTAAAAGCTATAGTATCTCTATTTTGTAGAATTGATAGAATCAATTTAAACAGATGTTTTAGAATGAAATCATACTTAAAAATTTCCAAATTTGATGTCAAAAGAAAGATATGCGAATCTAGTTTCCAAGAATATAAGTTTTGCATAAATCAGAATTTTTACTAGAGAGTTATGAATAATTTAGTAACAGAAGGTTAGAATTGATTATCTCTATTTTGTAGAAATGATATAATCAATTTAAACAGATAGTTTAGAAGGAAAACATACTTAAAACTTTCTAACTTAAATGTCAAAAGAAAGATATGTGAATCTAGTTTCCAAAGATCTAAGTTTTACATAATTCAGAATTTTTACAAGAGTGTTATGAGCAATTTAGTGCAGAAAGTCAGAATTGATTATCTTTGTTTTGTAGAATTAATAGAATCAATTTAAATAGATGTTTCAAAAGGCAAACACACTTCAAAATTTCCAAATAAAGTGTCAAAAGAAAGATATACGAATTTATTTCCAAAGAACTAAAAGTTGTATAATTCAGAATTTTCATAAGAGAGTTATGAGCAATTTAGTAATAAAAGGTCAGAATTTATCATCTCTGTTTTGTAAAATTGATAGAATCAATTTAAATAGATGTTTTAGAAGGAAAACATGCTTAAAAATTTCCAAATTTGATGTAAAAAGAAAGATATGCGAATCTAGTTTCGAAAGATCCAAGTTTTGCATAATTCAGAAATTTGACTAGAGAGTTATGAGCAATTTAGTAATAGAAGGTGAGAATTGATCATCTTTGTTTTGCAGAATTCATAGAAACAATTTAAATAGATGTTTCAGAAGGCAACCAAACTTCAAAATTTTCAAATTAAGTGTCAAAAGAAAGATATGCGAATCTAATTTCTAAAGAACCAAGTTTTTCTTAATTCTAAATTTCTACTTGTGATTTATGAGCAATTTAGTAACAGAAGGTCAGAATTTATCAATCTCTATTTTGTACAATTGATAGAATCAATTTAAATAGATGTTTCAGAAGGAAAACACATTTCATAATTTCCTAATTATATGTCAAAAGAAATATATGCTGTTAGGATCGGAGCGGCACTAAGAGGGGGGGGGTGAATTAGTGCAGCGGATTAAAACTTCGATTTTAATAAAATCTTTCGTACGTTAAGAACGGAACTTGAGAAATTTAACTTGAAGGCGTATTCTTAAAGTTGCGCAGCAAGAGTAATAAGGAACTAAAGCAGTCAGAAGATTTGCAGTAATGTAAATGACAATAATAAAAAGCAAACCAGAGATTACGCCGATTTTTAGAGTGGTTCGGTCAAATGACCTACTCCACTTGCGAGGCCCCTCTTCGATGAGGCTCCCACCTTCCACTAGCAAGTCTCTTGAAATGGAAGGGTAAACACCCCTCTTACAACCTTTTACAAGCAGCTCAACCTCTTACAAATTTTCAATAAAAAAGAAGGAGGAGAACTCTCTAGCAAATTGAAAACAAGACTTGCTAAGACTTTCTAAGACTTTTCTCTCAATCAAAATGCTTCTCAAAAGTTGTAACCTCAGCTGAGATTTGAGGGGTATTTATAGGCCTCAAGAGGATTCAAATTTTGGGCTCCAAAATTTGAATTCTCTTAGGGTTCCCGGTGCTGGCGGTTCCACCGCCCAGCCAGGCGGTGCCACCGCCCAGCGCTCGGGTGCTGGGCGGTGCAACCGCCCAGCCAAGGAGGTGTCACCGCCCAGCACTCGGGTGCTGGGCGGTTTCACCGCCCAGTTAGGCGGTGCCACCGCCTACAGTGTTTTCAGCCCGACTACAGTGTTTTCAGCCACTAGTTGGGCTTCAATCTTGGCTCTCTAGTTCGCTGGTTTAGCTTAATTTTTAGCCTAAACCAACTCTGACTTTGGGCCCAGTTGGCCCCTAACCAGGATATAGGATTATCTCTTAATCCTAATCCTAATTACAAGTGGACTACATAACCAAAACACATCCTAAGCAAATTTTCAACCGCGAACGTCGAGTCTTGTTCTGGCGAGCTTTCCGACGAACTTTCTGCCGACGGGCTTCTAGCAAGCTCCCGAACTTGTGATGACTTTAATGAGTAGCCGAGCCTTCTCGGTGATCTCCGTGAACCTCCGACGATCTCTTCGGCGAACTTCCGAAAATTCCGACAGGTTCCCGATTTCTTCTCGGTTGGTTCTGGCAGCATCTCCGACGATTCTTCGGACTCTTAAACGTCCATCGAACTTGACTCCGGTATTCTCGCTTTGTGTTTTCTGGTTATCGTAGTTAATCCTGCACACTTAACTCAATAATATGGATTAGATCAAATAACCCATCAATTGATTTTATCATCAAAATCCGAGATTCAACAATCTCCCCCTTTTTGATGATGACAATCAATTGATGACGGAGTTAAACGTAACTCCCCCTATCTATATGCCATATTATGAGAAGATAAAACACTTGAATTTCATCATTGAATTCAAGTATAAACCTATAAGCTCTAACCGTAGAACTTATCGTTATTCTCATTAAGCATAATGTAAATGCGAAACTTTGATGAAAATCTTTTTCAAGTCGAAAGATAAGAGACAAATTTTACTATGACAAGAGATAAAGATTTTCAACTTGAATTGCATGATTATACATTTTAGACATGCATTCAATATGATCAATCAATCTTAAGATATTTTCAAGGATTTTGCAATTCATATTTTGGCATGCTATTAAGAATGATACAAGTCATCACTTTTCTCCCCCTTTGTCATCAACAAAAAGGGAAATGAGACTTGAAGCACATATTTTGTCATACAACGATTTTATCATTGAAAAATTAAGTATGCAAAAATATTTACGCAGAGTTCATTTTAGAGGAAAATTCAGCATGCATTCATATTATCTAATCTCTTCTTTCTATAAATAACAGAAATTGTAGATGTACAAGAGAGAGATTGGGATAAAAATTCAAGTAGTAATCTCACGAAGTCAAGATCATAATTCGAATACAAACTCATTTAAATCGTTAAATACATTAGAATCTCAATATTGCTTTTCAATTATAATATAAGGCATTTAAAGGATTTTGAAACATAGGAGAATGATTAATTTAAGTATACAATGTTTCAATCAAATTCAAGTCATGAATGCCAATACTTTCATATTTATCAATTCATGAATGCCAAAAGATATTATTTGTGATTCCAATTTTGCAAGATCAAGGTTATGATTTAGATAAAACTTATTTAAATCAAATTTCTAACTTGAAATTCATAATCAAGTCATCAAAATCGATTTCGAGATTTCACAACATGTCATATGGAATTTGAAGGAGAAGGATTAGATTCACCGAGAGATGGAAAGAAGATGAAAAACTTTACGGAAAATCCAATCAAACAAGTTTATTGTTTAGGGACAATTTAACATACCTAATTCCCTTCTAATGAATTCAAATTGGTCTTCATTCAAGGCTTTTGTGAATATATCTGCTAATTGATGCTTTGTGTCAATGAATTCTAGAACAACATCATTGTTAAGGACATGATCGCGTATGAAATGATGCCTAACATCGATGTGCTTAGTTCTAGAATGCTGAATTGGATTTTTAGTAAGACATATGGCACTAGTATTATCACATTTTATGGGAATATTTTTAAAGTGAATTCCATAGTCTTCTAATGTGTTTTTCATCCAAACAACTTGTGCACAGCATGCACTTGCAGCTATGTATTCGGCTTCTGCCGTAGATAGTGCAACTGAATTTTGTTTCTTGGAAGTCCAAGAAACAAGTGCATGTCCTAAAAATTGGCATGTTCCGGATGTACTTTTTCTATCTATTCTGCATCCGCCAAAATCGGCATCCGCATAGGCTATTAAATCAAATTTTTCAGATTTTGGATACCATAATCCTAAATTTGGAGTTCCTTTAAGATACCTAAATATTCTTTTAACACTTTTGAGATGAGATAATTTAGGATTTGATTGAAACCTAGCACAAAGTCCTACACTAAACATAATATCCGGTCTAGTCGCGGTAAGGTAGAGTAGACTACCTATCATTCCCCTATATGTTTTTTGATCGAAATTTTCACTATTTTCATCCATATCTAACTTAGTCGCAGTACTCATAGGGGTGTTTATTGCTTTTGAATTATCCATGTTAAATCGTTTTAACAATTCTAATGTGTATTTAGATTGGTTAATAAATATACCATCCTTAAGTTGTTTGATTTGTAATCCTAAAAAGAAAGTTAATTCACCCATTAAACTCATTTCAAATTCAAGACTCATACATTTGGCAAATGATTCACATAGTGATTCATCCGAAGAGCCAAACACAATATCATCAACATAAATTTGCACAATAAGAAAATTATTTTCAAAATGTTTAATAAACAATGTAGTATCAACCTTGCCTTTGGTAAAATTATTTAAAATAAGAAAGGAACTAAGCCTTTCATACCAAGCTCTAGGAGCTTGTTTTAAGCCATAGAGAGCTTTAGTCAATTTGAATACATGATTAGGAAGAAGAGAATTTTCAAATCCGGGAGGTTGTTCGACAAATACTTCTTCGGAAATAAAACCATTCAAGAAAGCAGTTTTAACATCCATTTGAAATAGTTTAAAATTATTACTACTAGCATAGGCAAGGAGCATCCTTATGGCTTCTAATCGAGCCACGGGAGCGAAGGTTTCTTCGTAATCGATACCTTCTTCTTGGTTGAAACCTTTGGCCACTAATCTAGCCTTGTTTCTAACCACGATACCATTTTCGTCTTGCTTGTTTCTAAAGACCCACTTAGTACCTATGACTAAGTGGTCACTTGGTCTAGGAACAAGCTTCCATACCTCATTCCTCTCAAATTGGTTCAATTCTTCTTGCATTGCAATGATCCAAAAATCATCTTTTAAGGCTTCGTCAATGCATTTAGGTTCAATTTGAGAAAGGAAAGCGGCGTTAGCACAGAAATTTTTGAAAGAAGAACGAGTTTGAACCCCTTTTGATGTATCTCCTATAATTTGCTCTTTTGGATGAGCATCTACATACTTCCATTCTTTTGGTAAAGAAATTTCGGAAGAAGATGCATTCAAATGGCTATTTTGAGGAGAGGGTTCATTTAAATTCAAATTATCAAAACCAAGATCATCATCAAAATCATTTTTCTTTAAATCGGAAATTTCATTAAAAACTACATGAATAGACTCTTCAATTACTAAAGTTCTTTTATTAAAAACCCGAAAAGCTTTAGAAACGGAAGAGTAACCAAGAAAGATGCCTTCATCGGATTTAGCATCAAATTTTCCTAAAGCATCCCTTTCATTTAAAATAAAGCATTTACAACCAAAAACTTTAAAATAGGAGATGTTTGGTTTTTTGTTATTCCATAATTCATAGGGAGTTTTGGATAAGGATGGTCTTATTAGGACTCTATTCATGATGTAGCAAGCCGTATTTACGGCTTCGGCCCAAAAGTACTTAGGTAAACTTTGTTCATTCAACATAGTTCTTGCCATTTCTTGTAGGTTTCTATTTTTCCTTTCAACTACTCCATTTTGTTGAGGATTTCTTGGAGTTGAGAAGTTGTGATTGTACCCATTACTTTCGCAAAAATTTTGAAAGTCACGGTTTTGGAATTCACCACCGTGATCACTCCGAATTGATGAAATCATGAGGCCTTTTTCGTTTTGAGTGAGTTTACAAAATTTAGAGAAACACTTGAAGCAATCACTTTTGTGAGCTAAGAAATAGGTCCAAGTGTATCTAGAGTAGTCATCCACAATCACAAAAGCATATTTGCTTCCACCTAGACTTGTTGTATTAATTGGTCCGAATAAGTCCAAATGGATCAATTGTAATGGTCTAGTAGTGCTAATTTGATTTTTTGGTTTGAAGCTTGTTTTTATTTGTTTGCCTAGTTGACATGCATCGCATACTTTGTCCTTAATAAACTTTAAATTTGGAATTCCTCGTACTAATTCTTGAGATGAGATCTTAGATATTGTTTTCATGCTTGCATGGCCTAATCTCCTATGCCAAAGCCAAGCATCATCATTTACGACGGAGAAGCACATTTCATTACTTAGTTCATCAAGATTGATGGTATAGACATTATTTTGTTTTAAAGCAATCATAGTCATGTTATGATTTGGTTTTTCAATAATGCACATATTTGATTCAAATCTAACGATGTAACCTTTATCGCATAGTTGACTAATACTCAAGAGATTATGTTTCAATCCATCAACTAGTAAGACATCATCAATGGAAAAATTAAATTTGTTACCAATAGTTCCCTTGCCAATGATTTTGCCCTTGTTGTTGTCTCCGAAGGTAACGTACCCTTCTTCTTTGCTAGTGAGCATAGAGAAATGAGATGGATCTCCAGTCATATGTCTTGAGCATCCACTATCGAGATACCATCTCTTGCTCCTAGCTTGTGGGTTTGTCTACAAAAGAGGATGATTTTTAGGTACCCATTTGATTTTGGGTGCCTCAAAAATTGACCCACTAACTTTGTTATTTATGATTGAATTCTTTATAGTTCCTTTAGGAACCCATATTAATTTTTGTGAACTAATCTTCCTAAATGGGCATTTGTAGGCAATATGTCTGGATTTGCAACAAAAGTTGCATTTCATATAAGAGGAAACATGTAATGTAGGTCCTTTTATGAAAGTGGTAGGATTTTGATGTAATCCTTTTACAAATCCAATTCCATTTCTATTTGCGATGTGACCCTTGTGTGCAAGGATCATATCTAATCCTTTGCTACCAACCTTAAACTTGTTTAAGGTTTCCTTAAGAAGCAAATTTTCATTTTTTATTGCTTCTAAGTGCTCACACTTAGAGCATGAAGGAGTTTGAAGACTATCAAACTTATCTTGTAGCAAAGCATGCTCTTTCTTTAAGATACTTAACTTCTTGCTAACAGTTCTACATTCATCAAATAATTCATGAAAAGCGATAGATAGTTCTTCAAAAGATAAATCATCATTAAATAAATCACATACCTCTTCTCCTAACGCCATTAGCGCGTAATGAGCAACTTGCTCGGTGTTGGACTCCTCTTCTTCGGATGCGCTTGAATCATCCCACGTTGCCTTGAATGCCTTCTTCTTTGATGTTCTCTTTTTGGCTTGAGGACAATCGTTCTTATAGTGTCCCGGTTTTTTGCATTCATAGCAAATCACTTGGTCCTTCTTTTGTTCAAATTTATTTTTTGTATTATTTTTAAATCTGTTCTTTCTTAAATATTTTTTAAATTTTTGAGTCAAAAGTGCAATGTCATTGTCACTGTCCTCATCACTTGATGTTCCTTTCAAGTGGTCTTCTTGTGATTTGAGTGTCATATCCTTCCTGTTCTTTGGAAGGGGGTTCTCGAGCTCGTCATGAGCTTGACATGTCATTTCGTAGGTCATTAGAGACCCAATGAGTTCTTCAAGAGGGAATGCTTTAAGGTCTTTGGCCTCTTGAATGGCCGTAACTTTTGGATCCCAACTTTTAGGGAGGGATCTTAAGATTTTAGTTACTAGTTCAAAGTTAGTAAAATCTTTACCAAGAGCTTTGAGTCCATTGATGACATCCGTAAACTGGGTGTACATGTCTCCGATGGACTCACTTGGTTTCATTCGGAAAAGTTCGTAAGAGTGCACAAGGATGTTGATTTTGGACTCTTTCACTCGGCTAGTGCCTTCATGAGTGACCTCAAGAGTTCTCCAAATATCAAAAGCCGAATCACACATTGAAACACGATTAAATTCGTTTTTGTCTAGTGCACAAAACAAGGCATTCATAGCCTTTGCATTTAAAGCAAAAACCTTCTTTTCCGATTCATTCCATTCGCTCATCAGAAGAGAAGATTTTTGAAATCCATTCTCGACAATAGACCAAAGCTCAAAGTCCATAGAAATGAGGAAGATTCTCATGCGAGTCTTCCAATATGTGTAATCCGACCCATTAAACAAAGGTGGTCGTGCAATAGAATGGCCCTCTTGCATGCCGGAGTAAGCCATCTCTCTTGGGTATTAAACCAAATATGAGAGATAACCTCGCTCTGATACCACTTGTTAGGATCGGAGCGGCACTAAGAGGGGGGGGGTGAATTAGTGCAGCGGATTAAAACTTCGATTTTAATAAAATCTTTCGTACGTTAAGAACGGAACTTGAGAAATTTAACTTGAAGGCGTATTCTTAAAGTTGCGCAGCAAGAGTAATAAGGAACTAAAGCAGTTAGAAGATTTGCAGTAATGTAAATGACAATAATAAAAAGCAAACCAGAGATTACGCCGATTTTTAGAGTGGTTCGGTCAAATGACCTACTCCACTTGCGAGGCCCCTCTTCGATGAGGCTCCCACCTTCCACTAGCAAGTCTCTTGAAATGGAAGGGTAAACACCCCTCTTACAACCTTTTACAAGCAGCTCAACCTCTTACAAATTTTCAATAAAAAAGAAGGAGGAGAACTCTCTAGCAAATTGAAAACAAGACTTGCTAAGACTTTCTAAGACTTTTCTCTCAATCAAAATGCTTCTCAAAAGTTGTAACCTCAGCTGAGATTTGAGGGGTATTTATAGGCCTCAAGAGGATTCAAATTTTGGGCTCCAAAATTTGAATTCTCTTAGGGTTCCCGGTGCTGGCGGTTCCACCGCCCAGCCAGGCGGTGCCACCGCCCAGCGCTCGGGTGCTGGGCGGTGCAACCGCCCAGCCAAGGAGGTGTCACCGCCCAGCACTCGGGTGCTGGGCGGTTTCACCGCCCAGTTAGGCGGTGCCACCGCCTACAGTGTTTTCAGCCCGACTACAGTGTTTTCAGCCACTAGTTGGGCTTCAATCTTGGCTCTCTAGTTCGCTGGTTTAGCTTAATTTTTAGCCTAAACCAACTCTGACTTTGGGCCCAGTTGGCCCCTAACCAGGATATAGGATTATCTCTTAATCCTAATCCTAATTACAAGTGGACTACATAACCAAAACACATCCTAAGCAAATTTTCAACCGCGAACGTCGAGTCTTGTTCTGGCGAGCTTTCCGACGAACTTTCTGCCGACGGGCTTCTAGCAAGCTCCCGAACTTGTGATGACTTTAATGAGTAGCCGAGCCTTCTCGGTGATCTCCGTGAACCTCCGACGATCTCTTCGGCGAACTTCCGAAAATTCCGACAGGTTCCCGATTTCTTCTCGGTTGGTTCTGGCAGCATCTCCGACGATTCTTCGGACTCTTAAACGTCCATCGAACTTGACTCCGGTATTCTCGCTTTGTGTTTTCTGGTTATCGTAGTTAATCCTGCACACTTAACTCAATAATATGGATTAGATCAAATAACCCATCAATTGATTTTATCATCAAAATCCGAGATTCAACATATGCGAATCTAGTTTCCAAAGAACCAAGCTTTGCATAATTCAAAATTTTCACTAAAGAGTTATAAGCAATTAAGTAATAGAAGGTCAGAATTGATCATCTCTGTTTTGCAGAATTGATAGAATCAATTTAAACAGATGTTTCAGAAGGGAAACATACTTCAAAATTTCTAAATTTGATGTCAAAAGAAAGATATGCGAATCTTGTTTCCAAAGATCCAAGTTTAGTATAATTCAGAATTTTTAGTAGAGAATTTTGAGCAATTTAGTAACAAAATGTCAGAATTGATCATCTCTATTTGGGAGAATTAATAGAATCAATTTAAACAAATGTTTCAGAAGGAAAACACCCTTCAAAATATTTAAATTATAGGTCAAAAGAAAGGTATGTGAATCTAGTTTCCAAAGAACTAAGCTAGCTTTGCATAATTCAGAATTTTCACTAGAGAGTTATGAGCAATTTAGTAGCCGAAGGTCAGAATTGATCATCTCTGTTTTGTAGAATTGATAGAATCAATTTAAACAGATGTTTCAGAAGGAAAACATACTTCAAAATTTTCAAATTTGATGTCAAAAGAAAGATATACGAATCTAGTTTCGAAAGATCCAAGTTTTGCATAATTCTGAATTTATACTAGTGATTTATTAGCAATTTAGTAAAAGAAGGTCAGAATTAATCATCTCTGTTTTGTAGGATTAATAGAATCAATTTAAATAGATGTTTTAGAAGGAAAACATACTTCAAAATTTCTAATTTTGGGTGTCAAAAGAATGATATACAAATCTAGTTTCCAAAGATCCAAGTTTTACATAATTTTGAATTTTCGCTAGAGAGTTATGAGCTATTTAGTAACAAAAGGTTAGAAGCTATAGTATCTCTATTTTACAGAATTGATAGAATCAATTTAAACTGATATTTCAGAACGAAATCATATTTAAAAATTTCCAAATTTTATGTCAAAAGAAAGATATGCGAATCTAGTTTCCATGAATCTAAGTTTTGCATAAATCAGAATTTTTATTAGAGAGTTATGAATAATTTAGTAATAGAAGGTCAGAATTGATCATCTCTGTTTTGTAGAATTGATATAATCAATTTAAACATATAGTTCAGAAGGAAAACATAATTAAAAATTTCTAACTTAAATGTCAAAAGAAAGATATTCGAATCTAGTTTCCAAAGATCTAAGTTTTACATAATTCAGAATCTGTACAAGAGTGTTATGAGCAATTTAGTGCAGAAGGTCAGAATTGATTATCTTTGTTTTGTAGAATTAATAGAATCAATTTAAATAGATGTTTCAAAAGGCAAACACACTTCAAAATTTCCAAATAAAGTGTCAAAAGAAAGATATACGAATTTATTTCCAAAGAACTAAAAGTTGTATAATTCAGAATTTTCATAAGAGAGTTATGAGCAATTTAGTAATAAAAGGTCAGAATTTATCATCTCTGTTTTGTAAAATTGATAGAATCAATTTAAATAGATGTTTTAGAAGGAAAACATGCTTAAAAATTTCCAAATTTGATGTAAAAAGAAAGATATGCGAATCTAGTTTCGAAAGATCCAAGTTTTGCATAATTCAGAAATTTGACTAGAGAGTTATGAGCAATTTAGTAATAGAAGGTGAGAATTGATCATCTTTGTTTTGCAGAATTCATAGAAACAATTTAAATAGATGTTTCAGAAGGCAACCAAACTTCAAAATTTTCAAATTAAGTGTCAAAAGAAAGATATGCGAATCTAATTTCTAAAGAACCAAGTTTTTCTTAATTCTAAATTTCTACTTGTGATTTATGAGCAATTTAGTAACAGAAGGTCAGAATTTATCAATCTCTATTTTGTACAATTGATAGAATCAATTTAAATAGATGTTTCAGAAGGAAAACACATTTCATAATTTCCTAATTATATGTCAAAAGAAATATATGCGAATCTAGTTTCCAAAGAACCAAGCTTTGCATAATTCAAAATTTTCACTAAAGAGTTATAAGCAATTAAGTAATAGAAGGTCAGAATTGATCATCTCTGTTTTGCAGAATTGATAGAATCAATTTAAACAGATGTTTCAGAAGGGAAACATACTTCAAAATTTCTAAATTTGATGTCAAAAGAAAGATATGCGAATCTTGTTTCCAAAGATCCATGTTTAGTATAATTCAGAATTTTTAGTAGAGAATTTTGAGCAATTTAGTAACAAAATGTCAGAATTGATCATCTCTATTTGGGAGAATTAATAGAATCAATTTAAACAAATGTTTCAGAAGGAAAACACCCTTCAAAATATTTAAATTATAGGTCAAAAGAAAGGTATGTGAATCTAGTTTCCAAAGAACTAAGCTAGCTTTGCATAATTCAGAATTTTCACTAGAGAGTTATGAGCAATTTAGTAGCCGAAGGTCAGAATTGATCATCTCTGTTTTGTAGAATTGATAGAATCAATTTAAACAGATGTTTCAGAAGGAAAACATACTTCAAAATTTTCAAATTTGATGTCAAAAGAAAGATATACGAATCTAGTTTCGAAAGATCCAAGTTTTGCATAATTCTGAATTTATACTAGTGATTTATTAGCAATTTAGTAAAAGAAGGTCAGAATTAATCATCTCTGTTTTGTAGGATTAATAGAATCAATTTAAATAGATGTTTTAGAAGGAAAACATACTTCAAAATTTCTAATTTTGGGTGTCAAAAGAATGATATACAAATCTAGTTTCCAAAGATCCAAGTTTTACATAATTTTGAATTTTCGCTAGAGAGTTATGAGCTATTTAGTAACAAAAGGTTAGAAGCTATAGTATCTCTATTTTACAGAATTGATAGAATCAATTTAAACTGATATTTCAGAACGAAATCATATTTAAAAATTTCCAAATTTTATGTCAAAAGAAAGATATGCGAATCTAGTTTCCATGAATCTAAGTTTTGCATAAATCAGAATTTTTATTAGAGAGTTATGAATAATTTAGTAATAGAAGGTCAGAATTGATCATCTCTGTTTTGTAGAATTGATATAATCAATTTAAACATATAGTTCAGAAGGAAAACATAATTAAAAATTTCTAACTTAAATGTCAAAAGAAAGATATTCGAATCTAGTTTCCAAAGATCTAAGTTTTACATAATTCAGAATCTGTACAAGAGTGTTATGAGCAATTTAGTGCAGAAGGTCAGAATTGATTATCTTTGTTTTGTAGAATTAATAGAATCAATTTAAACAGATGTTTCAAAAGGCAAACACACTTCAAAATTTCCAAATAAAGTGTCAAAAGAAAGATATATGAATTTATTTTCAAAGAAATAAAAGTTGTATAATTCAGAATTTTCATAAGAGAGTTATGAGCAATTTAGTAATAAAAGGTCAGAATTGATCATCTCTGTTTTGCAAAATTGATAGAATCAATTTAAATAGATGTTTCAGAAGGAAAACATGCTTAAAAATTTCCAAATTTGGTGTCAAAAGAAAGATATGCGAATCTAGTTTCGAAAGATCTAAGTTTTGCATAATTCAGAAATTTGACTAGAGAGTTACGAGCAATTTAGTAATAGAAGGTGAGTATTGATCATCTTTGTTTTGCAGAATTCATAGAATCAATTTAAATAGATGTTTCAAAAGGCAACCAAACTTTAAAATTTTCATATTAAGTGTCAAAAGAAAGATATGCGAATCTAGTTTCCAAAGAACCAAGATTTTCTTAATTCTAAATTTCTACTTGTGATTTATGAGTAATTTAGTAACAGAAGGTCAGAATTTATCAATCTCTGTTTTGTAGAATTGATAGAATCAATTTAAACAGATGCTTCAGAAGGAAAACACATTTCATAATTTCCAAATTATGTGTCAAAAGAAATATATGCGAATCTAGTTTTCAAAGAACCAAGCTTTGCATAATTCAAAATTTTCACTAAAGAGTTATAAGCAATTTAGTAATAGAAGGTCAGAATTGATCATCTCTGTTTTGCAGAATTGATAGAATCAATTTAAACAGATGTTTCAGAAGGGAAACATACTTCAAAATTTCTAAATTTGATGTCAAAAGAAAGATATGCGAATCTTGTTTCCAAAGATCCAAGTTTTATATAATTCAGAATTTTTAGTAGAGAATTTTGAGCAATTTAGTAACAAAATGTGAGAATTGATCATCTCTATTTGGTAGAATTAATAGAATCAATTTAAACAAATGTTTCAGAAGGAAAACACCCTTCAAAAATTTTAAATTATAGGTCAAAAGAAAGATATGCGAATCTAGTTTCCAAAGAAGTAAGCTAGCTTTGCATAATTCAGAATTTTCACTAGAGAGTTATGAGCAATTTAGTAACCGAAGGTCAGAATTGATCATCTCTGTTTTGTAGAATTGATAGAATCAATTTAAATAGATGTTTCAGAAGGAAAACATATTTAAAAATTTTCAAATTTGATGTCAAAAGAAAGATATGCGAATCTAGTTTCAAAAGATTCAAGTTTTGCATAATTCTGAATTTTGACTAGAGAGTTATGAGCTATTTAGTAACAGAAGGTTAGAAGCTATAGAATCTCTATTTTGCAGAATTGATAGAATTAATTTAAACAGATATTTCAGAATGAAATCATACTTAAAAATTTCTAAATTTGATGTCAAAAGAAAGAAATGCGAATCTAGTTTTCAAGGATCTAAGTTTTGTATAAATCAAAATTTTTATTAGAGAGTTATGAATAATTTAGTTATAGAAGGTCAGAATTGATCATCTCAGTTTTGTAGAATTGATATAATCAATTTAAACAGATATTTTAGAAGCAAAACATACTTAAAAGTTTCTAACTTAAATTTCAAAAGAAAGATATGCGAATCTAGTTTCTAAAGATCTAAGTTTTGCATAATTCAGAATTTTTACTAGAGTATTATGAGCAATTTAATATAGAAGGTCAGAATTGATTATCTTTGTTTTGTAAAATTGATAGAATCAATTTAAACACATGTTTCAATAGGCAAACACACTTCAAAATTTCCAAATAAAGTGTCAAAAGAAAGATTTACGAATTTAGTTTGCAAAGAACTAAAAGATGTATAATTCAGAATTTTCATCAGAGAGTTATGAGCAATTTAGTAATAAAAGGTCAGAATTGGTCATCTCTGTTTTACAAAATTGATAGAAACAATTTAAATAGATGTTTCAGAAGGAAAACATGCTTATAAATTTCTAAATTTGGGGTCAAAAGAAAGATATGCAAATCTAGTTTTGAAAGATCCAAGTTTGCATAATTCAGAATTTTGACTAGAGAGTTATGAGCAATTTGGTAATAGAAGGTGAGAATTGATCATCTCTGTTTTGCAGAATTCATAGAATCAATTTAAACAGAAGTTTCAGAAGGCAACCAAACTTCAAAATTTCCAAATTAAGCGTCAAAAGAAAGATATGCGAATCAAGTTTCTAAAGAACCAAGTTTTTCATAATTCTAAATTTCTACTTGTGATTTATGAGCAATTTAGTAACAGAAGATAAGAATTTATCAATCTCTGTTTTTTAGAATTGATAGAATCAATTTAAACAGATGTTTTAGAAGGAAAACACATTTCATAATTTCCAAATTATGTGTCAAAAGAAAGATATGCAAATCTAGTTTCCAAAGAACCAAACTTTACAAAATTCAAAATTTTCACTAAAGAGTTATAAGCAATTTAGTAATAGAAGGTCAGAATTGATCGTCTCTGTTTTGCAGAATTGATAGAATCAATTTAAACAGATGTTTCAGAAGGGAAACATGCTTCAAAATTTCTAAATTTGATGTTAAAAGAAAGATATGCGAATCTTGTTTCCAAAGATCCAAGTTTTGTATAATTCATAATTTTTAATAGAGAGTTTTGAGCAATTTAGTAACAAAATGTCAGAATTGATCATCTCTGTTTTGTAGAATTAATAGAATCAATTTAAACAAATATTTCAGAAGGAAAACACCCTTCAAAATTTTTAAATTATATATCAAAAGAAAGATATGTGAATCTAGTTTCCAAAGAACTAAGCTAGCTTTGCATAATTCAGAATTTTCACTAGAGAGTTATGAGCAATTTAGTAACCGAAGGTCAGAATTGATCATCTTTATTTTGTAGAATTGATAGAATCAATTTAAACAGATGTTTCAGAAGGAAAACATACTTTAAAATTTCCAAATTTAGTGTCAAAAGAAAGATATACAAATCTAGTTTCCAAAAAACTAAGTTTTTCATAATTCCGAATTTCTACTAGAGATTTATGGGCAGTTTCGTAACAGAAGGTCAGAATTAATCATCTCTGTTTTGTAGAATTAATAGAATCAATTTAAACAGATATTTCAGAATGAAATCATATTTAAAAATTTCTAAATTTGATGTCAAAAGAAAGATAGGCGAATCTAGTTTCCATGGATCTAAGTTTTGCATAAATCAGAATTTTTACTAGAGTGTTATGAGCAATTTAGTACATAAGGTCAGAATTGATTATCTTTGATTTGTAGAATTGATAGAATCAATTTAAATAGATGTTTCAAAAGGCAAACACACTTCAAAATTTCTAAATAAAGTGTCAAATGAAAGATATGCGAATTTAGTTTCCAAAGAACTAAGTGTTGTATAATTCAGAATTTTCATAAGAGAGTTATGACTAATTTAGTAATAAAAGGTCAGAATTGATCATCTCTGTTTTACAAAATTGATAGAATAAATTTAAATAGATGTTTTAGAAGGAAAACAAGCTTGAAATTTCCAAATTTATTGTCAAAAGAATGATATACGAATCTAGTTTCGAAAGATCTAAGTTTTACATAATTCAGAATTTTGACTAGAGTGTTATTAGCCATTTAGTAACAGAAGGTGAGAAATGATCATCTCTGTTTTACAGAATTCATATAATCAATTTAAACAGATGTTTCAGAAGGCAACGAAACTTCAAAAATTTCAAATTAAGTGTCAAAAGAAAGGTATGCGAATCTAGTTTCTAAAGAACTAAGTTTTTGATAATTCTAAATTTCTACTTGTGATTTAAGAGCAATTTAGTAACAGAAGGTCAGAATTTATCAAACTCTATTTTGTAGAATTGATAGAATCAATTTAAATAGATGTCTCAGAAGGAAAACACATTTCATAATTTCCAAAACACCAAGCTTTACATAATTCAAAATTTTCACTAAAGAGTTATGTGTAATTTAGTAATAGAAGGTCAGAATTGATCATCTCTGTTTTGCAGAATTGATAGAATCAATTTATACAGATGTTTCAGTAGGGAAACATATTTCAAAATTTCTAAATTTGATGTCAAAAGAAAGATATGCGAATCTCATTTCCAAAGATCCAAGTTTTTTATAATTCAGAATTTTTACTATAGAGTTTTGAGCAATTTAGTAACAAAATGTCAGAATTGATCATCTCTACTTTATAGAATTAATAGAATCAATTTAAACAAACATTTCAGAAGGAAAACACCCTTCAAAATTTTCAAATTATGTGTCAAAAGAAAGATATGTGAATCTAGTTTCCAAAGAACTATGCTAGCTTCGCATAATTCAGAATTTTCACTTGAGAGTTATGAGCAATTTAGTAACAGAAAGTCAGAATTGAGCATCTCTGTTTTGTAGAATTGATAGAATCAATTTAAACAGATGTTTCAGAAGGAAACCTTACTTTAAAATTTCCAAATTAGGTGTCAAAAGAAAGATATATGAATCTAGTTTCCAAAGAACTAAGGTTTGCATAATTCTGAATTTATACTAGATATTTATGAGCAATTTAGTAACAGAAGGTCAGAATTAATCATCTCTGTTTTGCAGAATTGATAGAATCAATTTAAACAGATGATTTAGAAGGAAAACATACTTCAAAATTTCCATATTAGGTGTCAAAAGAAAGATTTCGAATCTAGTTTCCAAAGAATCAAGTTTTGCATAATTTTGAATTTCTACTTGAGATTTATGAGCAATTTAGTAACAGAAGGTCAGAATTGATCATCACTGTTTTGCAGAATTGATAGAATCAATTTAAACATATGTTTTAGCAGGAAAACATACTTCAAAATATCCATATTTGGTGTTAAAAGAAAGATTTCGAATCTAGTTTCCAAACAACTAAGTTTTGCATAATTCAGAATTTTTACTAGAGAGTTATGAACAATTTAGTAACAGAAGGTCAGAATTGATCATCTCTGTTTTATAGAATTAATAGAATCAATTTAAACAGATGTTTTAGAAGGCAAACATACTTCAAAATTTCCAAATTAGGTGTTAAAAGAATGATATACAAATCTAGTCTCCAAAAAAAGTTTTACATAATTTCAAATTTTCGCTAGAGGGTTATGAGCTATTTAGTAACAGAAGGTTAGAAGCTATAGTATCTGTGTTTTGCAGAATTGATAGAATCAATTTAAACAGATATTTTAGAATGAAATCATACTTAAAAATTTCCAAATTTGATGTCAAAAGAAAGATATGCGAATCTAGTTTCCAAGGATCTATGTTTTGCATAAATAAGAATTTTTACTAGAGAGTTATGAATAATTTAGTAATAGAAGGTCAGAATTGATCATCTCTATTTTGCAGAATTGATATAATTTATTTAAACAGATGGTTCAGAAGGAAAACATACTTAAAAATTTCTAACCTAAATGTCAAAAAAAAGATATGTGAATCTAGTTTCCAAAGATCTAAGTTTTGCATAATTCAGAATTTTTACTAGAGTATTATGAGCAATTTAGTACAGAAGGTCAGAATTGATTATCTCTGTTTTGTAGAATTGATAGAATCAATTGAAACAGATGTTTCAAAAGGCAAACACACTTCAAAATTTCCAAATAAAGTGTGAAAAGAAAGATATTCGAATCTAATTTCCAAAGAACTAAGTGTTGTATAATTCAGAATTTTTATCAGAGAGTTATGAGCAATTTAATAATAAAAGGTCAGAGTTCATCATCTCTGTTTTGTATAATTGATAGAATCAATTTAAATAGATGTTTCAGAAGTAAAACATGCTTAAAAATTTCCAAATTTGATGTCAAAAGAAAGATATGCGAATCTAGTTTCGAAATATCCAAGTTTTACAAAATTTTTATTTTTGACTAGAGAGTTATGAGCAATTTAGTAACAGAAGATGAGAATTGATCATCTCAGTTTTGCAGAATTCATAGAATCAATTTAAACAGATGTTTCAGAAGGTAACCAAATTTCAAAATTTCCAAATTAAGTGTCAAAAGAAAGATATGCTAATCTAGTATCAATATCTGTTTTGTAGAATTGATAGAATCAATTTAAACAGATGTTTCAGAAGAAAAATAAATTTCATAATTTCCAAATTATGTGTCAAAAGAAAGATATGCAAATCTAGTTTCCAAAGAACTAAGCTTTGTATAATTCAAAATTTTCACTAAAGAGTTATGAGTAATTTAGTAATAGAAGGTCAGAATTGATCATCTCTGTTTTGCAGAATTGATAGAATCAATTTAAACAAATGTTTCAGTAGGGAAACATACTTCAAAATTTCTAAATTTGATGCCAAAAGAAAGATAAGTGAATCTCGTTTCCAAAGATCCAAGTTTTGTATAATTCAGAATTTATACTAGAGAGTTTTGAGCAATTTAGTAACAAAATGTCAGAATTGATCATCTCTAATTTGTAGAATTAATAGAATCAATTTAAACAAATATTTCAGAAGGAAAACGCCCTTTAAAATTTTCAAATTATCTGTCAAAAGAAAGATATGCGAATCTAGTTTCTAAAGAACCAAGCTAGCTTTGCATAATTCAGAATTTTCACTAGAGAGTTATGAGCAATTTAGTAATAGAAGGTCAGAATTGATCATCTTTGTTTTGTAGAATTGATAGAATCAATTTAAACAGATGTTTCAGAAGGAAAACATACTTCAAAATTTCTAAATTAGGTGTCAAAAGAAAGATATGCGAATCTAGTTTCCAAAGAACCATGTTTTGCATAATTCTGAATTTCTACTAGAGATTTATGAGCAATTTAGTTACAGAATGTCAGAATTAATCATCTCTATTTTGGAGAATTGATAGAATCAATTTAAACAGATGTTTTAGAAGGAAAACATACTTCAAAATTTCCATATTAGGTGTCAAAAGAATGATTTCGAATCTAATTTCCAAACAACTAAGTTTTGAATAATTCAGAATTTTTACTAGAGAGTTATGAATAATTTAGTAACAGAAGGTCAGAATTGATCATCTCTGTTTTATAGAATTAATAGAATCAATTTAAACAGATGTTTTAGAAGGCAAACATACTTCAAAATTTCCAAATTAGGTCTCAAAAGAATGATATACAAATCTAGTTTCCAAAGAACTAAGTTTTACATAATTTTGAATTTTCACTAGAGAGTTATGAGCTATTTAGGAACAGAAGGTTAGAAGCTATAGTATCTCTGTTTTGCAGAATTGATAGAATCAATTTAAATAGATATTTTAGAATGAAATCATACTTAAAAATTTCCAAATTTGATGTTAAAAGAAAGATATGCGAATATAGTTTCCAAGGATCTAAGTTTTGCATAAATCAAAATTTTTACTAGAGTGTTATGAATAATTTAGTAACAAAAGTTCAGAATTGATCATCTTTGTTTTACAGAATTGATATAATCAATTTAAACAGATGGTTCAGAAGGAAAACAGACTTAAAAATTTCTAACTTAAATGTCAAAAAAAAGATAAGCGAATCTAGTTTCCAAAGTTCTAAGTTTTGCATAATTCAGAATTTTTACTAGAGTGTTATGAGCAATTTAGTACAGAATGTCAGAATTGATTATCTCTATTTTGTAGAATTGATAGAATCAATTTAAATAGATGTTTCAAAAGGCAAACACACTTCAAAATTTCGAAATAAAATGTCAAAAGAAAGATATGCGAATCTAATTTAGTAATAAAAGGTCAGAATTGATCATCTCTGTTTTGCAGAATTTATAGAATCAATTTAAATATATGTTTCAGAAGGAAAACATGCTTAAAAAATTCCAAATTTGATTTCAAAAGAAAGATATACGAATCTAGTTTCGAAAGATCTAAGTTTTACATAATTCAGAATTTTGACTGGAGAGTTATGAGCAATTTAGTAACAAAAGGTGAGAATTGATCATCTATGTTTTGCAGAATTCATAGAATCAATTTAAACAGATGTTTCAGAAGGCAACCAAACTTCAAAATTTCCAAATTAAGTGTCAAAAGAAAGATTTTCGAATCTAGTTTCCAAAGAACCAAGTTTTTCATTATTCTATATTTCTACTTGTGATTTATGAGCAATTTAGTAACAAAAGGTCCGAATTTGTCAATCTCTGTTTTGTAGAATTGATAGAATCAATTTAAACAAATATTTCAGAAGGAAAACACATTTCATAATTTCTAAATTATGTTTCAAAAGAAAGATATGTGAATCTAGTTTCCAAAGAACTAAACTTTGTATAATTCAAAATTTTCACTAAAGAGTTATGAGCAATTTAGTAATAGAAGGTCAGAATTGATCATCTCTGTTTTGCAGAATTGATAGAATCAATTTAAACAGATGTTTCAGTAGGGAAACATACTTCAAAATTTCTAAATTTGATGTCAAAAGAAAGATATACGAATCTCATTCCAAAGATCCAAGTTTTGTATAATTCATAATTTTTACTAGAGAGTTTTGAGCAATTTAGTAACAAAATGTCAGAATTGATCATCTCTGTTTTGTAGAATTAATAGAATCAATTTAAACAAATGTTTCAGAAGGAAAACACCCTTCAAAATTTTAAAATTATGTGTCAAAAGAAATATATGCGAATCTAGTTTCCAAAGAACCAAGCTAGCTTTGCATAATTTGTTAGGATCAAGAGCACTAAGAGGGGGGGGGGGGGTGAATTAGTGCAGCGGAAATCTTTCGATGATAAAAATCGTTCGAAAGATAAAAACGAATGATTTCGGTGTGAAAGCCGATTCTAAGATTACTTTAACTTAAGATCAAGCGAGATGACGTTAAAGTGGGAGGTGGGAGCCTCATCGAAGAGGGGCCTCGCAAGTGGAGTAGGTCATTTGACCGAACCACTCTAAAAATCGACGTAATCTCTGGTTTGCTTTTTATTATTGTCATTTACAGTACTGCAAATCTTCTTACTGCTTTAGTTCCTTATTACTATTGCTGTGCAACTTTAAGAATACGCCTTCAAGTTAAATTTCTCAAGTTTCGTTCTTAACGTACGAAAGATTTTGTTAAAATCGAAGTTTTAATCCGCTGCACTAATTCACCCCCCCCCCCTCTTAGTGCCGCTCCGATCCTAACAGACGCTTCGTCTGATTCTTCGGTGCATCGTCCTCTCCTGCAACCTATTGCCCAATCGGCCAGTTGACTCCGCAACTCCGATATCCTTGGCACAATACCTGCTCTTCTTGGCCCGATGCCCGAGTCCACGGCCCGAAGCCTTCTGTCGATACGTCGACCGATCCACCGGCCCGACGTCCAATCTTCTGACATGTTCCTTCGGCACAACATGATTTTCCTGCTTTAATTATCTCATCTTGATCGAAGCATCCTGCGTAACTCAAAACACAGATTAAATCATAAACATATATCAAGTGGTTTCATCATCAAAATACAAGATTCAACAATCTCCCCCTTTTTTATGATGACAACTACTTGATGACGGAGTTAAACTTAACTCCCGGAGTTTAAACAAACTCCCCCTATCAATATGCCATATTGATAGAATCTTGAATTCAAACTGAATTCAAGTCATTGCAATATTCATCATGAATACTTGCAACTCGTCATCATGAACTTATGCATAAATTTATGCATAACATGTCATGTCATCAACATACTTCTCCCCCTTTGTCATCAACAAAAAGGAGAAGTACCACAATCAAGTGTTCGTGATATTGGTTCAACTCATTGCATGAAAAACATAATATCAAGTTTTATCATCATGCAAGTTTGCTATTATCAAATATCAACATGTAAAATTACGATGTAAGCTTTTGATATCATAACGCAAACATTTCAAGTGTTTATCAATTGTAGCATTTCATCACATTGGTAAGATATCAACGCGTAAAATTACGATACAAGTTCTTGATATCTTAACGCATGATGCAAACATGGCATAATGCAAGTTTGGCAATCATAGCATCAATTCATATATCTCTTGATGATGCAAGCATTGCAAATATGACAATCATATCAATTCATATATCTCTTGATGATCCAAGCATAGCATCAGTGTTCATAGCATCAATTCATATATTTCTCCCCCTTTGTCATCAACAAAACAGAGAACGATATAAGCAAATTTTAAGCATAAGTGCTTGTAATTATTCATGTCATAACTAGGTTCATGTCATTTTCCAACAATGAGTGATAGGATATCAATTATACAAACATCTCAAGGAAAACATGGCATGGAGATAGCTTTGAAAAACTTCTTCCTTTTCTGTTATTATCTTTTTGCATGAAGGAGGAAGACTATTTGTGATACATGCTATTTGAGAATTTACTTTGAGTGAAGTTAGAATCGATGAGAGATTAAATCATGCTTCATTTTTACAAGGATCAAGATATGTATGTGAAACAAATCCTTGCAAGTAAAATCACTTTCATCCATATTCATCAAATTCATTTCTCAAAAAAATATTTTTCACATGATATGTGTATGAGAGATGTATTTGCTAGTTGATTACATATGTCAAAAATCAATGATATGAACTAAACTTGATATGACATATGCTTGTTAAGTTCGGAAGAGAGTAATGTATCGAGAAAATCTGATTGTTAGGATCAAGAAAATCCGTAAATAAAATTTGACTCTTTCTTGCATTCGGACAAGGTTTTGCTATAGATATTCAATTACATGTTAGGATCGGAGCGGCACTAAGAGGGGGGGGTGAATTAGTGCAGCGGATTAAAACTTCGATTTTAATCAAAATCTTTCGTACGTTAAGAACGAAACTTGAGAAATTTAACTTGAAGGCGTATTCTTAAAGTTGCGCAGCAAGAGTAATACAAACTAAAGCAGTAAGAAGATTTGCAGTAATGTAAATGACAATAATAAAACGCAAACCAGAGATTACGCCGATTTTTAGAGTGGTTCGGTCAAATGACCTACTCCACTTGCGAGGCCCCTCTTCGATGAGGCTCCCACCTTCCACTAGCAAGTCTCTTGAAATGGAAGGGTAAACACCCCTCTTACAACCTTTTACAAGCAGCTCAACCTCTTATAAATTTTCAATAAAAAAGAAGGAGGAGAACTCTCTAGCAAATTGAAAACAAGACTTGCTAAGACTTTCTAAGACTTTTCTCTCAATCAAAATGCTTCTCAAAAGTTGTTACCTCAGTTGAGATTTGAGGGGTATTTATAGGCCTCAAGAGGATTCAAATTTTGGGCTCCAAAATTTGAATTCTCTTAGGGTTCCCGGTGCTGGCGGTTCCACCGCCCAGCCAGGCGGTGCCACCGCCCAGCACTCGGGTGCTGGGCGGTGCAACCGCCCAGCCAAGGAGGTGTCACCGCCCAGCACTCGGGTGCTGGGCGGTGCCACCGCCTACAGTGTTTTCAGCCCGACTACAGTGTTTTCAGCCCGACTACAGTGTTTTCAGCCACTAGTTGGGCTTCAATCTTGGCCTAAACTAGTCCGAACTCGGGCCCAATTGGCCCCTAACCAGGATATAGGATTATCTTCTTAATCCTAATCCTAATTACAAGTGAACTACATAACAAAACACATCCTAAGCAATTTTATCAACCGCGAACGTCAAGTCTTGTTCCGGCGAGCTTTCCGACGAACTTCTTCCGACGGACTCCCTGCAAGCTCCCAATCTTTGTGATGACTTTAACGAGTAGCCGAGCCTTCTCGGTGATCTCCGCGAGCCTCCGACGATTTCTTCGGCGAACTTCCGACACGTTCCCGATTTCTTCTCGGATGGTTCCGGCAGCATCTCCGATGATTCTTCGGTCTCTTAAACGTCCATCGAGCTTGACTCCTGTATTCTCGCTTTGTGTTTTTTGGTTATCGTAGTTAATCCTGCACACACAAGCAAACACTCTACTCCGATCTAGACAATTATTATAACGCAAATTGACATTCTGTTGCCCGGCACGTCATTGGTTGGCGCTTCATCCGATTCTTCGGTGCATCGTCCTCTCTTGCAGCTTGTTGCCCAATCGGCGGTTGACTTCCGCAACCCCGATATCCTTGGCGCAATTTCGCTCTCCTTGGCCCGATGCCCGACGCCCGAAGCCTTCTGCCACCCAATATCCTGACGTGATCTCCTCCGACGCAACGTCAATTCCTCTTGCGTTAATTGTCTAATCCTGATCGAGTAGACCTGTATCACTCAAAATGTAGTCAAACATTTAAACACAATCAATTAGTTTCATCATCAAAATCCGAGATTCAACAATCTCCCCCTTTTTGATGATGACAACTAATTGATGACTAACGGAGTTAACCTTAACTCCCCGGAGTTTAACTAAACTCCCCCTATCAATATGCCATTGATAGAACACTTGGATTATCCCAAATCCAAGTAACATTCATCACATGTTATGAAAAACATTTAAACTATCATGCAAATATATAATATTTAATTCAATGCATGAAGTCATCAATATACTTCTCCCCCTATGTCATCAACAAAAAGGAGAAGTAGCTACTCTTATGTGTTTATTATATGGGTTCAAACCATTGCATGAAAAACATAATATTAAATTTTTATCATCATGCAATTTTGAAGATAGAAAATTTAGCAAGTAATGCATCATGCTTGGGACATTCAAGCTATCAAGTTTTAGATATACAAGTTTTACAGCATATAAGATAGCACTTTTGGTAATGTTCAAGATAGCAAGTTCTACATCATGCAAGCTAGCAATATTGAGATGTTCAAGAAAGCAACTCTTGCTTCTTGAAATATGCAAATTGTAAACTAGCAAATATTTGCTTCCTTTGCAATGTTTGAGCTAGCAATTTTGCTTCCGTTGCAAAGTGCAAGTTAGTATGTTTTGCATCTTGAGATAAACAAGATTGTATTTTTGGTATGCAAATTTATAGTATACAAGCTATCAACTTTTGCACATAAAAAGTTAGCAAAATTTTACATCTTTTGAGATGTGCAAGATGGACTATTTTGCCTCTTTTCAAATTGTGCAAGCTTGCAAATTTGCTATCTAGCAAGTTTTGCTCCCCCTTTGTCAGTGTCAAATAGAAGGGAATAACAATACAATCATGTAATTCATTTCTCTTTACTATAATATTCAAATCATGATAAGGGTAAATAATAAAGATGAAAAATGAATGTCAAAAGACATATATCATTTTTGACAAATTTCTTCTTTTGTAGATAGAAAACATGATAGGAAACAATCTTGATTCAAAAAGAAAACTCAAGTTATAAATTATCAAGATGTCAAGTAGCATGTCATGGTTTACAAAAACAAGTTTCTTGCTAGTTAATAGCAAAAAGAATCTCAATTCATGCATATAAAATCTTATGATTCACATAGAACATCTCCTCTTTTATAAAACGAGAGAATCATGATGAAGAATCTTGATTTACATAGAGTTTCAAAATATAATTATCAATATCATGAATACTAAAAGACCATGAAAATTTTGATAAATATCCTTTTAAATAGAAAACAAACTTGATTCATTCAATAGAAAATTGTAAGAAATCAAGATCATGACTTCAATAAAATCCATTAAATTCAAATCATTTTCATAATCCATGAGATTCATAAAAATAATACAAATAGATTCATCAAAATCAATAATATAGAAAAAATAATTTTCAAGAAGAAAAATGTTCTTCTCTTTTAGTTGCTTCAATTCATGTTATTTATTTCATTCAAGCATGCCTCCCCTTTTTTTTTTATGTCAAATAAAAACATGTATCATGTTTAAAACCGAAAGTGCTAGATTTATTATGACAAGGATCAATAAGGCACTTTCATTATGGTAAAAAGAAAATCGATAATCTGTAAATTACAAGATTCATTATGCATAATTTTAAAAATCTTATGCATAGAACAAAATCATTAATCATGATATCAAGACATTTATCATTTAAAGCATTCATGATTCACATCATATGCAATACATCACATATATTATCATAATAAAAGGCATAAGTATTGCATGCATCATTCCAAATTATAAATATTTCAAATCATAATGGTATTAATTTGTCAAATTGCATCCTACCATGCATGATCATAACTTTTCATTTGTATGCATCAAAATAATCTCAAGAGTATTTCATGCATGATTTTATATCACCAAATAAGGAATATCAAGAAGAAAATAATTGGTGATGAGATAAACATTTCATGAATATAAGGAATTACATAAAAATTTTATCATGAAGGATTAGAACATGTGAATACCAGAAGACATGATTTCTTTTTGAAAAACCTACTCATTAATAATCAAAAGAAAATCTTAGGAGATCGATTAATGAAAAATCTTGATTCATAATAAATCTTAATTTGTAAATATCACGGAATCAAGATCATGATTTTAGATAAAACTCATTCAAATTCAAATCGTCTAAATCATCAAAATCTCAACATTTCTTTCAAGAGATTCAAAATGACATAAATAATTTTATTTGTCTCTTAGGTATAAATCAATAAGATAGAGAAAAAGAAAATTTTCAATAAAAAATCTTTCCTCCTTTTGTTTCAACTTATTGATTGATTCCATGCATGCATCTCCTTTTCTTTCAAATCCATGCATCATCGTTTTAAAACAAAAAAAAATCAAAGATCATCAAGATAAAAAAGTGCAACACATAATTCCAAAAAAAAATGATTTCAACTCATTACTTCAAGTCAAATCAATATCATGATTTTGATATAACTCATTTGTAATTCAAATCATCAAACCAAAATCATTTTCAAGGGATTCATATAAATCAACAAGATAGAGAAAAATAATTTTCAAGAACAATGCTTTTCTCTTTTTAGTTATTTAAATTCATGTCATTTATGCTAGATAAAAATGTGCATCAACATTTAGGATCGAAAAATGAATTTTGTCATAAAAACCATCAAGACCAAAAAATCATCATGTATAACTTTACAATCTCATGCATAAAATCATCAAATCATAGCATCAAAACTTTCAATAGTTTCATTACAACATCAAGTAAGGTTTTATTGAACATAATTTTGAATGATTCTTATAGATATTTAAAATTTCTTTAGTTTTACTTTATATGATTGACTTTATATTAGCATGCTTCAAATTTTTGTTCTTATGTCAAAACTATACATCATGTTTGAAAACCAAAGATAAGGTTCATAAAAAAAATCATAAAACCTTCCATTCAAAAGTCATGCATCGTCATTGAAAATCAATATGGAAATCGTCAAAGTACAAATTCTTGCTTCTCAAGCACATATATAAGATTAATCTTACTAGGTGTATAAGCATTATATTTATATCTAACATTTTATTGCATTAACAAGCAATTTTCAAGAAAATTAATCCTAAACTAAATTAAAAATAACTCAAGAAAGTATTATGTAATTTCGAAATGAATTAGTGGGATTTTGATTACCTCATTGTTGAAAGAGGGTGAGGCATAGTTTGCCACCTCGCCTTTCTTGATTTTCTCCTCGTCTTCGGAAGAGCTCAATTCATCCCAACTTTTGTTCTTCTTGCGTTCAAAGCAAGTAGTTCCATTCTTTTTGCTTTTTAATTTTTGTTTCATTTGTTGTTTAAGTTCACCATCACTTGAGCTTATGCTCGAGTGGTATTCATGTGTTCTATGTCCCAAATCCTTCCTATCATTTGGAAGGTTGTTCTCGAGTTTCTTTTTTGCCACATTGTTCATTTCGTAGGTCATTAGAGACCCAATAAGTTCTTCGAGAGGGAATGTTTTAAGGTCCTTGGCCTCTTGAATGGCCGTAACTTTTGGATCCCAACTTTTTGGAAGGGATCTTAAGATTTTAGTGACTAGTTCAAAATTAGAAAAATCTTTACCAAGAGCTTTGAGTCCATTGATGACATCCGTAAACCGGGTGTACATGTCTCCGATGGACTCACTTGGTTTCATTCGGAAAAGTTCGTAAGAGTGCACAAGGATGTTGATTTTGGACTCTTTCACTCGGCTAGTGCCTTCATGAGTGACCTCAAGAGTTCTCCAAATATCAAAAGCCGAATCACACATTGAAACACGATTAAATTCGTTTTTGTCTAGTGCACAAAACAAGGCATTCATAGCCTTTGCATTTAAAGAAAAAACCTTCTTCTCCGATTCATTCCATTCGCTCATCGGAAGAGAAGATTTTTGAAATCCATTCTCGACAATAGACCAAAGCTCAAAGTCCATAGAAATGAGGAAGATTCTCATGCGAGTCTTCCAATATGTGTAATCCGACCCATTAAACAAAGGTGGTCGTGCAATAGAATGGCCCTCTTGCATGCCGGAGTAAGCCATCTCTCTTGGGTATTAAACCAAATATGAGAGATAACCTTGCTCTGATACCACTTGTTAGGATCGGAGCGGCACTAAGAGGGGGGGGTGAATTAGTGCAGCGGATTAAAACTTCGATTTTAATCAAAATCTTTCGTACGTTAAGAACGAAACTTGAGAAATTTAACTTGAAGGCGTATTCTTAAAGTTGCGCAGCAAGAGTAATACAAACTAAAGCAGTAAGAAGATTTGCAGTAATGTAAATGACAATAATAAAACGCAAACCAGAGATTACGCCGATTTTTAGAGTGGTTCGGTCAAATGACCTACTCCACTTGCGAGGCCCCTCTTCGATGAGGCTCCCACCTTCCACTAGCAAGTCTCTTGAAATGGAAGGGTAAACACCCCTCTTACAACCTTTTACAAGCAGCTCAACCTCTTATAAATTTTCAATAAAAAAGAAGGAGGAGAACTCTCTAGCAAATTGAAAACAAGACTTGCTAAGACTTTCTAAGACTTTTCTCTCAATCAAAATGCTTCTCAAAAGTTGTTACCTCAGTTGAGATTTGAGGGGTATTTATAGGCCTCAAGAGGATTCAAATTTTGGGCTCCAAAATTTGAATTCTCTTAGGGTTCCCGGTGCTGGCGGTTCCACCGCCCAGCCAGGCGGTGCCACCGCCCAGCACTCGGGTGCTGGGCGGTGCAACCGCCCAGCCAAGGAGGTGTCACCGCCCAGCACTCGGGTGCTGGGCGGTGCCACCGCCCAGTTAGGCGGTGCCACCGCCTACAGTGTTTTCAGCCCGACTACAGTGTTTTCAGCCCGACTACAGTGTTTTCAGCCACTAGTTGGGCTTCAATCTTGGCCTAAACTAGTCCGAACTCGGGCCCAATTGGCCCCTAACCAGGATATAGGATTATCTTCTTAATCCTAATCCTAATTACAAGTGAACTACATAACAAAACACATCCTAAGCAATTTTATCAACCGCGAACGTCAAGTCTTGTTCCGGCGAGCTTTCCGACGAACTTCTTCCGACGGACTCCCTGCAAGCTCCCAATCTTTGTGATGACTTTAACGAGTAGCCGAGCCTTCTCGGTGATCTCCGCGAGCCTCCGACGATTTCTTCGGCGAACTTCCGACACGTTCCCGATTTCTTCTCGGATGGTTCCGGCAGCATCTCCGATGATTCTTCGGTCTCTTAAACGTCCATCGAGCTTGACTCCTGTATTCTCGCTTTGTGTTTTTTGGTTATCGTAGTTAATCCTGCACACACAAGCAAACACTCTACTCCGATCTAGACAATTATTATAACGCAAATTGACATTCTGTTGCCCGGCACGTCATTGGTTGGCGCTTCATCCGATTCTTCGGTGCATCGTCCTCTCTTGCAGCTTGTTGCCCAATCGGCGGTTGACTTCCGCAACCCCGATATCCTTGGCGCAATTTCGCTCTCCTTGGCCCGATGCCCGACGCCCGAAGCCTTCTGCCACCCAATATCCTGACGTGATCTCCTCCGACGCAACGTCAATTCCTCTTGCGTTAATTGTCTAATCCTGATCGAGTAGACCTGTATCACTCAAAATGTAGTCAAACATTTAAACACAATCAATTAGTTTCATCATCAAAATCCGAGATTCAACATTACAATCATGAAGGTAAAGCATGCTTGTTATCATGAAAGTTTTGTATTCAAGCACATAATTTCCAACAGGTAATTGTGTAAAATCATTATGACAATCAAGTGATTTGATCATTCAATCAAGAAAGTTCAAAAAATAATTTTAACACGTTCAATCATTCAGACATATTTTTGCCATAGTTTTTCAAATACAATCATGAAGATAAGGCATGCTCATCATCATGGTAGTACGATGGCAAGTTTACAATTTTAAGACACGCAAGCTAGTAATTTTGAGATGTTCAAGAAAGCAACTCTTGCTTCTTGAAATATAAGTTTTGCTAGATGTGCAAGTTAACTTTTTGCTTCTGCAAGATATCATTCCTTGGTGATGTTCAAGATAGCAATTCCTTTTCTTTTGAGAAGTGTAATTATTTTCTTTCTCATTTTTTTTAAATTATATGAGCTAGCAAATTAGCTTTTAAGCATGTTTTGCTCCCCCTTTGTCATTGTCAAAAAGAAGGGAAGACCCTTTACGTTAATTTCTAAATTATGACAAAGGTAAATAGCATTGATGAAAATTCAAGTCTTGAATGTCAAAACAATTATTTTATCATGAATATTTCATCATTGCATGCATCATTATCATCATATATATTTTTAAAACATATAAACTCATTATTATATGATTCCAAATCATCATTCCTATTATTTCAATCATTGTTTCAATCATCTTTATAGCTTATCATGCACAATATGTCAAACCATCTAACATGATACAAACATTTATTTTCAAAGTATTTATCACTTTATTTTGATCATGATACCAAACATTCATCATTTAGAGTATTCATGACATTAAATCAACATTTATAATACTTCATTTTAGCAACAACTCATAGCATTTTAAATCATGATTCACATCATATGCAATACATCACATCATAATTAAAAAGCTCAAGTATTGCGTGCATCATTGCAAATCATAAATGTTTCATATCATGATGGTATCAATTTTGTTAAATTATATCCTACCATGCATGATCATAACTTTTCATTTGTATACATCAAAATAAATTATTGAATATTTCATGTATTCATATCATCACATAAGGAATATCAAGAAGAAAATAATTGGGTGATGAGATAAACCTTTCATGAATACAAAGAATTGCATAAAAATCATATCATGAATACAAGGAATACAGGTCACAATCATTCAAGAGAAAAATCATCATTCATTTTCAATTCATTCAATTTGAAAAATCATGATCATGATTTTGATAAAACTCATTTTAAATTTAAATCATCAAAATCATTTTTATGGCTCACAAAATTTATAACATAAATAGATTCATGATTTCATTGATAATATATTTTTCCCCCTTTTTTAAGTGTTTCATCTTAAGTGATCGATTTCATGTTAGCATGCCTTTTCATTTATCTCAATCAAAACATGCATCAATTTTTAAAGCCACTGTTATTATCATGAAAATCGATAATCCATAATTATCAAGAATCATAAAAAATATATACTCATTAATCATAACTTCAAATTAAACATGATTTAATATACTCAAAATCGAGAAATAACAATGGACATCAACATGATACACATTATTACTTCTTAACCATGATTTCATATTTTCAATCAAAATCATTTTGTTTGTTTATCATAAAATATGCAATATTATCATTTTCGAAATTACTAGCATGATCATAATATTTTTTTTTAAACATTAATTCTAAACAGAATTGATCATCTCTGTTTTGCAGAATTTATAGAATCAATTTAAATATATGTTTCATAAGGAAAACATGCTTAAAAAATTCCAAATTTGATTTCAAAAGAAAGATATACGAATCTAGTTTCGAAAGATCTAAGTTTTACATAATTCAGAATTTTGACTGGAGAGTTATGAGAAATTTAGTAACAAAAGGTGAGAATTGATCATCTATGTTTTGCAGAATTCATAGAATCAATTTAAACAGATGTTTCAGAAGGCAACCAAACTTCAAAATTTCCAAATTAAGTGTCAAAAGAAAGATTTTCGAATCTAGTTTCCAAATAACCAAGTTTTTCATAATTCTAAATTTCTACTTGTGATTTATGAGCAATTTAGTAACAGAAGGTCAGAATTTATCAATCTCTGTTTTGTAGAATTAATAGAATCAATTTAAACAAATATTTCAGAAGGAAAACACATTTCATAATTTCCAAATTATTTTCAAAAGAAAGATATGCGAATCTAGTTTCCAAAGAACAAAACTTTGCATAATTCAAAATTTTCACTAAAGAGTTATTAGCAATTTAGTAATAGAAGGTCAGAATTGATCATCTTTGTTTTGCAGAATTGATAGAATCAATTTAAACAGATGTTTCAGTGGGGAAACATACTTCAAAATTTCTAAATTTGATGTCAAAAGAAAGATATACGAATCTCATTCCAAAGATCCAAGTTTTGTATAATTCATAATTTTTACTAGAGAGTTTTGAGCAATTTAGTAACAAAATGTCAGAATTGATCATCTCTGTTTTGTAGAATTAATAGAATCAATTTAAACAAATGTTTCAGAAGGAAAACACCCTTCAAAATTCTAAAATTATGTGTCAAAAGAAATATATGCGAATCTAGTTTCTAAAGAACCAAGCTAGCTTTGCATAATTTGTTAGGATCAAGAGCACTAAGAGGGGGGGGGGGGGTGAATTAGGGCAGCGGAAATCTTTCGATGATAAAAATCGTTCGAACGATAAAATCGATTTCGGTGTGAAAGCCGATTCTAAGATTACTTTAACTTAAGATCAAGCGAGATGAATGTTAAAGTCAATCTATGAAGGCAGTTTGCAGTTATGATGAAACCATAATATAAGCGCAAACTGAAATACGACGTTCGTACGAATAAACTGATTTACGTCTAAATGCTGATTCATAAATCACTTGATTAGGCGAGATGCAGCTTAAGCAAGGATATAAAGGCAGTTTGCAGTTAAGATAGAAATCAAAACGTAAACGCAAACTGAAATATGATCGTACGAAAAAAATAGATTTACGTCTAAACGCTGATTCGGAAAGTGCAAAGCTTGAAACCCGATCGTATATGCGCAGAAAGCAGTAAGCTTTAGAGAAGGTTTGCAGTAAAGATAATATGCTCAAAGTAAATGCAAACCGAGATTTAGAGTGGTTCGGTCAATCTTGACCTACTCCACTTTTGGCTTCCTCCACCGACGAGGTCATCGACGTCAACTAGAGGCCTTCCTTCAATGGGCGAAGGCCAACCACCCTTTTATAGTTTCACTCCTTTTAACGGGCTTAGGAGACAACCCTTACAGAATTTTCTCTCCTCTCTTTACAGCTCAGAACTTGGAAGAAAAGAGGGAGAAGAACTTTTGACCTTTACAACAATTTTGAGCTCTAAAAATCACAGAACAAGATCAAGATTTCGGTGTATGTTCTTTCCCTTTCAGTGCTGAATGGGTGGGGTATTTATAGGCCCCAATCTAGTTCAAATTTGGAGCTTAAAACTGTCAATTCGTGGAATTCCGGGATCAGGCGGTTGCACCTCCTGACTGGAGCGGTTGCACCGCCTGGCTGGAGCGGTTGCACCGCCTGGCAGAGCTCGAAGACTGAGCCTCTGGGCGGTGCCACCTCCTGTCAGGGGCGGTTGCACCTCCTGCTAGAGCTCGAAGACCGAGCTTAGGCGGTTGCACCTCCTGACTGAGGCGGTTGCACTGCCTGGAAGAGCTCGAAGACTGAGCTCAAGCGGTGCCACCTCCTGTCAGGGGAGGTTGCACTGCCCAGTCTCGCTCGGAGACTGAGCCCAGGCGGTGCCACCTCCTGGCTGGGGCGGTTGCACCGCCCAGTCTCGCTCGGAGACTTAGCCCAGGCGGTGCTACCTCCTGGCTTGGGCGGTTGCACCTCCCGCCAGAAATCAGGGTCCGAATGGGTTGATCCATTCGGCCCAACTTGGGTTTTTCAGGGGCCCAATTGCCCCAAGATTAAGTTAATGGGATCACCTCCCATTTCCAACTTAATCATTGTGCTAACTACGATTTATCCTAAGACATTTACTGTAACTTGCTCCGGTGCGTCAATCGCTTCTTCCGACGAGCTTCCGGCGAACTTCCGTCCATCATCCGATGAACCCTCGGTGATGCTCCTGCGGACTTCCGGCAAACTCCTGGACTTGCGACGATCCACTTGGTGAGTTCCGACGAGCTTCTTTGGCAAGCTCATGGACTTCTCGGATTTGTTCCCGCAGAACCTCCGACGACTGTCCGAACTTCCGTCGAACTCTCGAACTCCTAACGTGATCATTGTCTTGACTCCGGCGCAACTCCTACTGCATGTCTTTCTTCCATCGTAGTTAATCCTGCACACTTAAAACAAAACTTCGATCGAGACAATTAATCCTAAGCAATTAACCAAGTTGTCCGGCATGTCATTGGTCCCTCGACGCTTCGTTTGATTCTTCCGCGCATCGTCCTCTCCTGCAGCCTATTGCCCAATCGGCCAGTTGACTCCGCAACTCCGATATCCTTGGCACAATACATGCTCTTCTTGGCCCGATGCCCGAGTCCACGGCCCGAAGCCTTCTGTCGATACGTCGACCGATCCACCGGCCCGACGTCCAATCTTCTGACATGTTCCTTCGGCACAACATGATTTTCCTGCTTTAATTATCTCATCTTGATCGAAGCATCCTGCGTAACTCAAAACACAGATTATATCATAAACATATATCAAGTGGTTTCATCATCAAAATACAAGATTCAACAATCTCCCCCTTTTTTATGATGATAACTACTTGATGACGGAGTTAAACTTAACTCCCGGAGTTTAAACAAACTCCCCCTATCAATATGCCATATTGATAGAATCTTGAATTCAAACTGAATTCAAGTCATTGCAATATTCATCATGAATACTTGCAACTCGTCACCATGAACTTATGCATAAACTTATGCATAACATGTCATGTCATCAACATACTTCTCCCCCTTTGTCATCAACAAAAAGGAGAAGTACCACAATCAAGTGTTCGTGATATTGGTTCAACTCATTGCATGAAAAACATAATATCAAGTTTTATCATCATGCAAGTTTGCTATTATCAAATATCAACATGTAAAATTACGATGTAAGCTTTTGATATCATAACGCAAACATTTCAAGTGTTTATCAATTGTAGCATTTCATCACATTGGTAAGATATCAACGCGTAAAATTACGATACAAGTTCTTGATATCTTAACGCATGATGCAAACATGGCATAATGCAAGTTTGGCAATCATAGCATCAATTCATATATCTCTTGATGATGCAAGCATTGCAAATATGACAATCATATCAATTCATATATCTCTTGATGATCCAAGCATAGCATCAGTGTTCATAGCATCAATTCATATATGTCTCTCCCTTTGTCATCAACAAAACAGGGAACGATATAAGCAAATTTTAAGCATAAGTGCTTGTAATTATTCATGTCATAACTAGGTTCATGTCATTTTCCAACAATGAGTGATAGGATATCAATTATACAAACATCTCAAGGAAAACATGGCATGGAGATAGCTTTGAAAAACTTCTTCCTTTTCTATTATTATCTTTTTGCATGAAGGAGGAAGACTATTTGTGATACATGCTATTTGAGAATTTACTTTGAGTGAAGTTAGAATCGATGAGAGATTAAATCATGCTTCATTTTTACAAGGATCAAGATATGTATGTGAAACAAATCCTTGCAAGTAAAAACACTTTCATCCATATTCATCAAATTCATTTCTCAAAAAAATATTTTTCACATGATATGTGTATGAGAGATGTATTTGCTAGTTGATTACATATGTTAAAAATCAATGATATGAACTAAACTTGATATGACATATGCTTGTTAAGTTCGGAAGAGAGTAATGTATTGAGAAAATCTGATTGTTAGGATCAAGAAAATCCGTAAATAAAATTTGACTCTTTCTTGCATTCGGACAAGGTTTTGCTATAGATATTCAATTACAATCATGAAGGTAAAGCATGCTTGTTATCATGAAAGTTTTGTATTCAAGCACATAATTTCCAACAGGTAATTGTGTAAAATCATTATGACAATCAAGTGATTTGATCATTCAATCAAGAAAGTTCAAAAAATAATTTTAACACGTTCAATCATTCAGACATATTTTTGCCATAGTTTTTCAAATACAATCATGAAGATAAGGCATGCTCATCATCATGGTAGTACGATGGCAAGTTTACAATTTTAAGACACGCAAGCTAGTAATTTTGAGATGTTCAAGAAAGCAACTCTTGCTTCTTGAAATATAAATTTTGCTAGATGTGCAAGTTAACTTTTTGCTTCTGCAAGATATCATTCCTTGGTGATGTTCAAGATAGCAATTCCTTTTCTTTTGAGAAGTGTAATTATTTTCTTTCTCATTTTTTTTAAATTATATGAGCTAGCAAATTAGCTTTTAAGCATGTTTTGCTCCCCCTTTGTCATTGTCAAAAAGAAGGGAAGACCCTTTACGTTAATTTCTAAATTATGACAAAGGTAAATAGCATTGATGAAAATTCAAGTCTTGAATGTCAAAACAATTATTTTATCATGAATATTTCATCATTGCATGCATCATTATCATCATATATATTTTTAAAACATATAAACTCATTATTATATGATTCCAAATCATCATTTCTATTATTTCAATCATTGTTTCAATCATCTTTATAGCTTATCATGCATAATATGTCAAACCATCTAACATGATACAAACATTTATTTTCAAAGTATTTATCACTTTATTTTGATCATGATACCAAACATTCATCATTTAGAGTATTCATGACATTAAATCAACATTTATAATACTTCATTTTAGCAACAACTCATAGCATTTTAAATCATGATTCACATCATATGCAATACATCACATCATAATTAAAAAGCTCAAGTATTGCGTGCATCATTGCAAATCATAAATGTTTCATATCATGATGGTATCAATTTTGTTAAATTATATCCTACCATGCATGATCATAACTTTTCATTTGTATACATCAAAATAAATTATTGAATATTTCATGTATTCATATCATCACATAAGGAATATCAAGAAGAAAATAATTGGGTGATGAGATAAACCTTTCACGAATACAAAGAATTGCATAAAAATCATATCATGAATACAAGGAATACAGGTCACAATCATTCAAGAGAAAAATCATCATTCATTTTCAATTCATTCAATTTGAAAAATCATGATCATGATTTTGATAAAACTCATTTTAAATTTAAATCATCAAAATCATTTTTATGGCTCACAAAATTTATAACATAAATAGATTCATGATTTCATTGATAATATATTTTTCCCCCTTTTTTAAGTGTTTCATCTTAAGTGATCGATTTCATGTTAGCATGCCTTTTCATTTATCTCAAATCAAAACATGCATCAATTTTTAAAGCCACTGTTATTATCATGAAAATCGATAATCCATAATTATCAAGAATCATAAAAAATATATACTCATTAATCATAACTTCAAATTAAACATGATTTAATATACTCAAAATCGAGAAATAACAATGGACATCAACATGATACACATTATTACTTCTTAACCATGATTTCATATTTTCAATCAAAATCATTTTGTTTGTTTATCATAAAATATGCAATATTATCATTTTCGAAATTACTAGCATGATCATAATATTTTTTTTTAAACATTAATTCTAAACTAAAAAAAAAAATACATCATGAAAGCATCAAGTAATTTCAAAATAAATTAGGGGGATTTCAATTACCTCATCATTGAAAGTGGTTAAGGCATAGTTGGCCACCTTGCCTTTCTTGATTTTCTCCTTGTCTTCAGAGGAGCTCGATTCATCCCACTTTGTGTTCTTCTTGTTTGGCCTCTTCCTTCGTTCAAGTTTATTGTTTATTTTAGATTTCTGTTTAATAAACTTATTAAGATTTAGTGTTCGAAGTTCAAGTTCATTATTGTCCTCATCACTTGAGTCATCGCTCAAGTGGTATTCATTTGTCCGGAGTTCCAAATCCTTCCTGTTCTTTGGAAGGTGGTTTTGTTCATCATGTTCATCATGTGCATTGTGCACCATTTCATATGTCATCAATGAACCAATTAGTTCTTAAGTGGTAGGTTGTTTAGGTTTTTTGCTTCTTGTATTGCAGTTACTTTTGAATCCCACTTCTTAGAAAGAGAACGCAAAATCTTGTTTACGAGTTCAAAATCCGAAAAACATTTTCCAAGAGCTCTTAAACTATTGACAACATCCGTGAAACGGGTGTACATATCGCCTATAGTCTCGCTTGGTTGCATTCGAAAAAGCTCAAAATCATGCAATAAAATGTTAACTTTCGAGTCTTTGACTCTACTAGTTCCCTCGTGCGTGATGTCAAAAACCGTTTCGCACGTAGAAATCCGATTGAACTCATTTTTGTCCAAAGCACAAAATAAGGCATTCATAGCCTTTGCGTTTAAAGAAAAATACTTCTTCTCCAAATCCGACCATTCGTTCATCGGTTTAGAGGGAAGTTGAAAACCGTTTTCAATGATATTCCATAAATCCAAATTCATAGAAATCAAGAAAACTCTCATTCGAGTTTTCCAATAAGTGTAGTCCAATCCGTTAAACAATGGTGGACGAAAGATCGATAAGCCCTCTTGAAAGCTATGAAGAGCCATTTCTCTCGGGTGTAAATCCGAAATGAGAAATACCGGGCTCTGATACCAATTGTTAGGATCAAGAGCACTAAGAGGGGGGGTTGTAACATCCCTCATTTTTGAATTTTTGTATAAGTTTCTATTTATAATGTAAGTATCTATTTAAAATTTTAGAAAAGAGCAAAAGTATGAATCTGAGAACTTATTTATAAGATTTGGGGGATTTGTTCAAAAAAAAAAAATGTGAGGACCTATTTGTAAACCCTGAGGACCTAATCGTAAATATAATAATACAAGGACTAAACTGCAAAATGCATAAAATTACAAATTCCACCGTTTAAGCCTCTCTGCCTTCGTTCATAAGGAACCAGAGAAGGCAGCTACGTGGAAGAACAGGAGAAAGAAAGAAGGAAGAAGAGAAGAAAAAGGGGGAAGAAGAAGAAGAAAAAAAATTTGGGGCTTTGAGGTTTCTTGCTCAAATCTTCTCATTTAGGGTCATAATTCTCAAAGGCAAGTGTTCTAATCCCATCCTATAGTATTATTAGTCTTTGATCTCATATTTATTCTGAATTATTCGAAATATTTCACCCTAGAACCTAAAATTTCTCTTGTTAGATACAAAAATCAAGGATCTGAAAATTTTTGGTAAACCGACCCTTGTACATTGTTTTAGCCATAATTTTTAGCACGAAACGTAGATTTAGGCAGGACCTTTTTCATTTGAAAGTACACTCTTATACCTTTCTTTTGACTCTGATTTTGAAAATTTTGGACACCGAATACTTACCCAAAAGTCTGTTTCAAATGAGCCTATGGATGCTGCAAAACAGGGATCAAGATTTCTGACCTTTTGATACTAAAATACCTATAAGTCCCTGTTGAAAATTCTGAATTGTACCACTGATTTCATTTGAAAGTAGACTTGTAAACTTTCTTTTGACATATTGATTGAAAAATTTGGAATTCAAATGCCTACCCTATTATCTGTTGAATCTGACCCTATGAATTTTGCAAAACGGTGATTTTGTTTTTGACCTTGTGTTACCAAATCAAAGGTAACTCCTTGTTGGAAACCATGATTCATACGAAACTTGTTTCAACAGAAAATAGATTGAGATATGTTTCAACAGTAGCTTTCTTAAGGGTATTAGAGCATAATTGATAATCTGAAGTATTTGTTCAATGTGCCTCTTGAATTCTGTCAGAAATCGAGCTTTGGTCGATTTCGCGTATTTTGTTTCATTCGTTTGGAAATAGATTCCATTCAGTCCCTTTCGCTCAATTGAGGCTTATGTTGGTGCTTGAATTCTAGTTTGATTTGTATGTAAATTATTTACATTCTTGAATCCTTTTGTGTAATGTTTATGCTATATCGCATTGACACATATAGGCACATGTATATCCCATTGTTCCGCATTTGCTTTCGATATGTGCCTATTCTAGTTTCATTCCTTTGGATATTGAATTCATCTAACCTTCTTATTTGAATTGAGTTATATATGATTGCTTGGAATCCGTGTATACTCTTACTTTCATTTCATTCCAAATCTGAACACATTTGTGAGAGATTGTTGCTTGCATCGTATTGACTCGTAAAGGCACATGTACGTTTGTTGTTCCGCGTGTGCTTCCGATATATGCTATTTATTGTTTATACTGCCCTTTTGTACTTTGGTGTTGTGGGATAATGTGAACCTTTGCCAGAAATGGTAAAGGGAGTTATGCATAGAGCCTGCGATGCTCTGCCGGCCCCCTCTGACTTCACCTAGACGTGGGTGGATGGAGCTCCCAGACGTGGGAGACTTCTATCTGGATGTTATTCAGAAATGGATGAATCACATTCTGTCTGGGGTCCCACTACACCTTCTGTATATTTGATATGATATCCAGAGCTTTGGTTATGAGTTTCTGTACATGCTTTGGATAAGAATGATATGAATGCATCGTCAAAGACGACGTTTGAGCTTCTGTTTGGTATTTGTTATTGATATGCTCCGAAATGTTCCATACGCTGTTGATATGCTCCGGAACATTTCATACGCCACTGATAAGCTCCGAAACATTTCATTTGTTATGTATATGCTCTGAAATGTTTCATTCATCGTTGATATGCTTCGAAATGTTCCATACGCCGTTGATATGCTCCGAAACATTTCATACGCCATTGATAAGCTCCAAAATGTTTCATTCATTGTTGATATGCTTCGAAATGTTTCATACGCTGTTGATATGCTCCGGAACATTTCATACGCCACTGATAAGCTCCGAAACATTTCATTTGTTATGTATATGCTCTAAAATATTTCGTTTATCGTTGATATGCTTCGAAATGTTCCATACGCCGTTGATATGCTCCGGAACATTTCATACGCCATTGATAAGCTCCGAAATATTTCATTCATTGTTGATATGCTTCGAAATGTTCCATATGCCGTTGATATGCTCCGGAACATTTCCTACGTCATTGATAAGCTCCGAAATGTTTCATTTGTTATTGATATGCTCCGAAACGTTTCATTCGTTGTTGATATGCCCCAATTACTCTATGCCCCATCTGTTATGAACCAAATATGTTTGATTGAAATAACAATTGTGATTTTGCACCTAATGATATTACGTTTATGAATTCTTATATTCTGCCTTGTATTTTGAAACTTTATCTCTTTGGAAATTATCCTCTTTTGACATGGATATGTTAGTCACTTGCTGAGCTCTATATGCTCACCCCGTTGTTGTATAAATTTTTCAGGATAGCTTGTCGCTTGCTTAAATGTTAAGATTGGGCTGAGGCGGTGGAAAGCTAAAAGATTTTGAGCAGATCTTTATTAGTATATATGTTTTTGTTGTATAAGCACACGCTGTATCTAATGAAATGTTGACGATAAATCTAAACTTGTAGATTTTGTATAAGTTTAAAGGACCTCTCATGTTTAAGATTCTGGAATGTTAAGTTTAATGTATCATGATATGAACTTATGGTGAATAGTTGGAGTTCTGATTGAATAATTTATTTAGCTTGTGGATTTATAAATGTTGTTCATGTTTGTCAAGTTGGCTTAGGTTGCCATAAATGTGAATTATCGAGTGATGTGATATAGGATTATAAACTGCATAGGTTTTATAGATGTGAATTTGATAGAATGTTTTTCAGTGTCCTCAAATGTGTGTTTGGATCCTGGATGGATTTGTGTTGAAAAATTTTAATATCATGGATATTATTTGAGGGGGCGTGACAAATGTGGTATCAGAGCATGATTTGAGGATCACTGAAATATTTGATTTGTTGACGTGCAAAATATATTGAGGTCTAATGAACTTTAGTGATTGGTGAAAATTTTTCTTTGGTGCATTTTAGGAATCTAGGATGATGAGGACATTTGGTCCTCCTATTTCATTTGTTTCTGATTAATTAAGGGGGATGAAAGGGTTGATCGAATATACTAAATCAGAGTGGCACAGTAGAAGTATGGTGCACCTAATTTCATTGGTGGTAGAAAAATGGATGATGCAAACGGAGAAGATATTTGATGTACAAAATTGTTCTGATGATCGAAAGATTTCTTTTGCCTACTTATATTGAAAGTAAAGGCTGATCATTAATGGCAACAATGAAAAGAAATTTTTGGAGATCGATGGCAAGAATGATAAGGACAAGTTTACCAATAAAAATATGATTGGAAATGAATCAGAAAGTAATAACAAGAGGGTCAAGACATTTGGATTTGAAATGGGAAGTCACCACAAAAGACTCAATCACGTGTGGATTGCAAGTTAAATTATGAAACAAGTTTGTGTTTTCGGGTGACTAGAGTCTATTTTGCTTGTGGAAAGTTTGATCATAAAATAAAAGACTGCCCCTTGAACAAGAAGAAAGAGTTACTGCCTCATAAGTCATCAGCCCATGTTAGAGTGTATGCTATCACTGAATATGATTCTAAAACTTCTGAATCAGTGGTCAAAGGTATTATGCATGTTTATGAAAGAATGCAAATATTTGTTTGACCATGGGTCCTATCTACGATTGGATTCGTAATATTTTGCTTATCACTTGGGTATGCAACCTAGACCATTGCATTGTGTTATATGTAAATATGATCATTGGAGATTCTTTGATAACGAACTTGAATCTGGTCCTCTTGTCTGATTTTATTAGAGAACTTGAACTTTTTGCTAATTTAGTTCTCCTAGATATTTGGAGTTTTGATATTATACTTGGTATGGATTAACTATCTTCCTATCATACCAGTATGGATTGATATATAACAAATGATTACTTTTTGCACATTTGATCAGTCGATCTTTTATTTTCAGAGTATTGGACATGATTTATCTCCTTGCCTAATGTATCCCAGGATAACTTGCTTGGATTACCTCCAAACGTGACTTTGCTTTTGATTTGGTCTTTGGGACAATCCCAATATCTAAGCCTTTCTATAGAATGATATCATTTGAGTAAGTGGAATTAGAAAAGCAACTAGAAGGACTATTAAATAAAGATTTTATTTGGCTTAATATTTCGTCATGGGGTGCTCCGGTGTTAGTTAAAAAGATGGATGAAATATTGAGGCTTTGTATTGATTATAGACAATTGAATCAGGTGACCATCAAAAACAAGTATCCCATACCCAGAATTGATGATTTGTTTGATCAATTGCAGGGTGCACAAGTATTCTCTAAGATTGACCTGAGGTAAGGTTACTATCAGTTGAAGATCAAGGAGGAGGATATTCCAAAAATAGTTTTCAAAACTCGATATGGTCACTATGAATTCTTGGTGATGCCTTTTGGTTTGACTAATGCCCCTGCAGCTTTTATGGAACTAATGAATAGGATATTTCAACCGCTCTTGGATAGCTATGTAATTGTATTTATTGATGACATATTGGTGTATTCAAGGAGTAATCAGGAGCACGAGGAACACTTGAGAAATGTATTGTCCATACTAAGAGAAAAGAAGTTGTATGCAAAGTTCAACAAATGTGAATTTTGGTTGAATGAAGTTGCTTTCTTAGGCCATGTGATTTCAGGGAAGGGTATATCTGTTGATCCAAAGAAAGTGGAAGCTGTAGTTGAATGGGATGTACCAACAAATGTAACAGAAGTTAGAAGCTTCTTGGGCATGGCAGGTTATTATAGGAGATTTGTGAAGGGATTTTCTCGAATCACTCAACCTCTCACCAACCTCACTAAAAAGAATGTGAAATTTGTATGGGGTGATGATTGTGAGCAAAGTTTTCAAGAGTTAAAAAGAAGATTGACTAGTGCCCCTATTCTCACTATTCCAAGTAGTAGTGAGGGATTTGTAGTTTATACTGATGCTTCAAGAAAGGGCATTGGATGTGTTTTGATGCAGGAAGGGAGAGTAATTGCTTATGCTTCTAGGCAACTAAAAGGTTATGAATTGAATTATCCAACTCATGATTTGGAATTGGCAGCAATTATTTTTGCTCTAAAGATTTGGAGACATTATTTGTATGGTCGACAATTTGAAATCTTTACTGATCACAAGAGTTTAAAATATATTTTCACTCAGAAAGAGTTAAACATGAGGCAGTGAAGATGGATATAACTTCTGAAGGATTATGATTGTGCCATCCATTATCACCCGGGCAAAGCCAATGTTGTAGCTGATGCACTTAGTAGAAAATCTACAAGTTTTATGGCTAGTCTGGTCGTGAAGTAATGGAAGTTATTAGAAGAAAATTTTGATTTGAATGCTATGAGGAAAGAGCAAGACTCAATGATATTGATGGCCTCCATTCAGGTGCAATCTGATCTTATTCAACAAATTAAGAAAGGACAATTACGAGATCCACGTTTAATCTACTTGAGGAATGAAGTAGAAAAGGAATTGAAGCCAAAATTTCAAGTTTCAAAGGATGGCCTATTGAGATTTCGGGATAGAGTATGTGTACCTAATGAACCAAATATCAAGAACCAAATCCTAAAGGAAAGTTAAGCCCAAGATTGGGTTGGTTCTGTCGCTTACAAGATTGCTTTGCCACCATCATTGTGTCATATTCATAATATATTTCATGTTTCGATGATTAGAAAGTATATACCTGATCCTTCTCATATCATTAAGTATAAGCTGATGGAGATCGATAAAGATTTATCTTATGTGAAAGAGGCCACTCAATTGTTGATAAGAAGGAATCGGGTCATCCCTCTGGTTCAAGTAATTTGGAGACATCATTCTGGAGAGGAAACAACCAGGGAGCTAGAGGAGGAAATGAAAAAGGTTTATCCCCATCTTTTCAACGATAGAGGTATGATAAATTTACAGGACTAAATTTTTCTTTTAAGGGAGGGAGAGTGTAACATCCCTCATTTCTGAATTTTCGTATAAGTTTATATTTGTAATGTAAGTATCTATTTAAAATTTGAGAAAAGAGCAAAAGTATGAATCTGAGAACTTATTTATAAGATTTGGGGGATTTATTCAAAAAAAAAAAAATGTGAGGACCTATTTGTAAACCCTGAGGACCTAATCGTAAATATAATAATACAAGGACTAAACTGCAAAATGCATAAAATTACAAATTCCACCGTTTAACCTCTCTGCCTTCGTTCATAAGGAACCAGAGAAGGCAGCTACGTGGAATAACAGGAGAAAGAAAGAAGGAAGAAGAGAAGAAAAAGGGGGAAGAAGAAGAAGAAAAAAAATTTGGGGCTTTGAGGTTTCTTGCTCAAATCTTCTCATTTAGGGTCATAATTCTCAAAGGCAAGTGTTCTAATCCCATCCTACAGTATTATTAGTCTTTGATCTCATATTTATTCTGAATTATTCGAAAGATTTCAGCCTAGAACCTGAAATTTCTCTTGTTAGATACAAAAATCAAGGATCTGAAAATTTTCGGTAAACTGACCCCTGTACATTGTTTTAGCCATAATTTTTAGCATAAAACGTAGATTTAGGCAGGACCTTTTTCATTTGAAAGTACACTCTTATACCTTTCTTTTGACTCTGATTTTGAAAATTTTGGACACCGAATACTTACCCAAAAGTCTGTTTCAAATGAGCCTATGAATGCTGCAAAATAGGGATCAAGATTTCTGACCTTTTGATACTAAAATGCCTATAAGTCCCTGTTGGAAATTCTGAATTGTACTAAACTGATTTCATTTGAAACTAGACTTATAAACCTTTCGTTTGACATATTGATTCAAAAATTTGGAATTCAAATGCCTACCCTATTATCTGTTGAATCCGACCCTATGAATTCTGCAAAACAGTGATTTTGTTTTTGACCTTGTGTTACCAAATCAAAGGTAACTCCTTGTTGGAAATCATGATTCGTACGAAACTTATTTCAACAGAAAATAGATTGAGATATGTTTCAACAATAGCTTTCTTAAGGGTATTGGAGCATAATTGATAATCTGAAGTATTTGTTAAATGTGCCTCTTGAATTCTGTCAGAAATCGAGCTTTGGTCGATTTCGCATATTTTGTTTCATTCGTTTGGAAATAGATTCCATTCAGTCCCTTTCGCTCAATTGAGGCTTATGTTGGTGCTTGAATTCTCGTTTGATTTGTATGTAAATTATTTACATTCTTGAATCCTTTTGTGTAATGTTTATGCTATATCGTATTGACACATATAGGCACATGTATATCCCATTGTTCCGCATTTGCTTTCGATATGTGCCTATTCTAGTTTCATTCCTTTGGATATTGAATTCATCTAACCTTCTTATTTGAATTGAGCTATATATGATTGCTTGGAATCCGTGTATACTCTTACTTTCATTTCATTCCAAATCTGAACACATTTGTGAGAGATTGTTGCTTGCATCGTATTGACTCGTAAAGGCACATGTACGTTTGTTGTTCCGCGTGTACTTCCGATATATGCTATTTATTGTTCATACTACCCTTTTGTACTTTGGTGTTATGGGATAATGTGAACCTTTGCCAGAAATGGTAAAGGGAGTTATGCATAGAGCCTGCGATTCTCTGCCGACCCCCTCTGACTTCACCTAGATGTGGGTGGATGGAGCTCCCAGACGTGGGAGACTTCTGTCTGGTGGTCATTCAGAAATGGATGAATCACATTCTGTCTGTGGTCCCACTACACCTTCTGTATGTTTGATATGATATCCAGAGCTTTGGTTATGAGTTTCTGTACATGCTTTGGATAAGAATGATATGAATGCAACGTCAAAGACGACGTATGAGCTTCTGTTTGGTATTTGTTATTGATATGCTCCGAAATGTTCCATACGCCGTTGATATGCTCCGGAATATTTCATACGCCACTGATAAGTTCCGAAACATTTCATTTGTTATGTATATGCTCCGAAATGTTTCATTCATCGTTGATATGCTTCGAAATGTTCCATACGCCGTTGATATGCTCCGAAACATTTCACACGTCATTGATAAGCTCCGAAATGTTTCATTCATTATTGATATGCTTTGAAATATTCCATACGCCGTTGATATGCTCCGGAACATTTCATACGCCACTGATAAGCTCCGAAACATTTCATTTGTTATGTATATGCTCCAAAATGTTTCATTCATCGTTGATATGCTTCGAAATGTTCCATACGCCGTTGATATGCTCCGGAACATTTCATATGCCATTGATAAGCTCCGAAATGTTTCATTCATTGTTGATATGCTTCGAAATGTTCCATATGCCGTTGATATGCTCCGGAACATTTCATACATCATTGATAAGCTCCGAAATGTTTCATTTGTTATTGATATGCTTCGAAACGTTTCATTCGTTGTTGATATGCTCCAATTACTCTATGCCCCATCTGTTATGAACCAAATATGTTTGATTGAAATGACAATTGTGGTTCTGCACCTAATGATATTACGTCTATGAATTCTTATATTCTGCCTTGTATTTTGAAACTTTATCTCTTTGGAAATTGTCCTCTTTTGACATGGATATGTTAGTCACTTGCTGAGCTCTATATGCTCACCCCGTTGTTGTATAAATTTTTCAGGAAAGCTTGTCGCTTGCTTAAATGTTAAGATTGGGCTGAGGCGGTGGAAAGCTAAAAGATTTTGGGCAGATCTTTATTAGTGTATATGTTTTTGTTGTAGAAGCACACGCTGCATCTAATGAAATGTTGATGATGAATCTAAACTTGTAGATTTTGTATAAGTTTAAAGGACCTCTCATGTTTAAGATTCTGGAATGTTAAGTTTAATGTATCATGATATGAACTTATGGTGAATAGTTGGAGTTCTGATTGTATAATTTATTTAGCTTGTGGATTTATAAATGTTGTTCATGTTTGTCAAGTTGGCTTAGGTTGCCATAAATGTGAATTATCGAGTGATGTGATATAGGATTATAAACTGCACAGGTTTTATAGATGTGAATTTGATAGAATGTTTTTCAGTGTCCTCAAATGTGTGTTTGGATCCTGGATGGATTTGTGTTGAAAAATTTTAATATCATGGATATTATTTGAGGGGGCGTGATAGGGGGGGGGGGTGAATTAGTGCAGCGGAAATCTTTCGATGATAAAAAAATGTTCGAACGATAAAAACGATTTCGGTGTGAAAGCCGATTCTAAGATTACTTTAACTTAAGATCAAGCGAGATGACGTTAAAGTCAATCTATGAAGGCAGTTTGCAGTTATGATGAAACCCAGAATATAAGCGCAAACTGAAATACGACGTTCGTACGAAGAAACTGATTTACGTCTAAATGCTGATTCGTAAATCACTTGATTAGGCGAGATGCAGCTTAAGCAAGGATATAAAGGCAGTTTGTAGTTAAGATAGAAATCAAAACGTAAACGCAAATTGAAATATGATGATCGTACGAAAAAAATAGATTTACGTCTAAACGTTGATTCGGAAAGTGCAAAGCTTGAAACCCGATTGTATATGCGCAAAAAACAGTAAGCTTTAGAGGAGGTTTGCAGTAAAGATAATATGCTCAAAGTAAATGCAAATCGAGATTTAGAGTGGTTCGGTCAATCTTGACCTACTCCACTTTTGGCTTCCTCCACCGACGAGGTCACCGACGTCAACTAGAGGCCTTCCTTCAATAGGCGAAGGCCAACCACCCTTTTACAATTTCACTCCTTTTGACAGGCTTAGGAGACAACCCTTACAGAATTTTCTCTCCTCTCTTTACAGCTCAGAACTTGGAAGAAAAGAGGGAGAAGAACTTTTGGCCTTTACAACAATTTTGAGCTCTAAAAATCACAGAACAAGATCAAGATTTCGGTGTATGTTCTTTCCCTTTCAGTGCTGAATGAGTGGGGTATTTATAGGCCCCAACCCAGTTCAAATTTGGAGCTTAAAACTTCCCGGAATTCTGGGATCAGGCGGTTGCATCTCCTGACTGGAGCGGTTGCACCGCTTGGTGGAGCTCGAAGACTGAGCCTTTGGGCGATGCCACCTCCTGTCAGGGGCGGTTGCACCTCTTGCCAGAGCTCAAAGACCGAGCTCAGGCGGTTGCACCTCCTGACTGAGGCGGTTGCACCGCTTGGCAGAGCTCGAAGACTGAGCTCAGGCGGTGCCACCTCCTGTCAGGGGAGGTTGCACCGCCTAGTCTCGCTCGGAGACTGAGCCCAGGTGGTGCCACCTCTTGGCTGGGGCGGTTGCACCACCCAGTCTCGCTCGAAGACTTATCCCAGGCGGTGCTACCGCCTGGCTTGGGCGGTTGCACCTCCCGCCAGAAATCAGGGTCCGAATGGGTCGATCCATTCGGCCCAATTTGGGTTTTTCAGGGGCCCAATTGCCCCAAGATTAAGTTAATAGGATCACCACCCATTTCCAACTTAATCATTGTGCTAACTACGATTTTTCCTAAGACATTTACTGTAACTTGCTCCGGTGCGTCAATCGCTTCTTCCGGCGAGCTTCCGGCGAACTTCCGTCGATCATCCGATGAACCCTCGATGATGCTCCTGCGGACTTCCGGCAAACTCCTAGACTTGCGATGATCCACTTGGCGAGTTCCGACGAGCTTCTTTGGCAAGCTCATGGACTTCTCGGATTTGTTCCCGTAGAACCTCCGACGACTGTCCGAACTTCCGTCGAACTCTCGAACTCCCAACGTGATCATTGCCTTGACTCCGGTGCAACTCCTACTGCATGTCTTTCTTCCATCATAGTTAATCCTGCACACTTAAAACAAAACTTCGATCAAGACAATTAATCCTAAGCAATTAACCAAGTTGTCCGGCATGTCATTGGTCCCTCGACGCTTCGTCTGATTCTTCGGCGCATCGTCCTCTCTTGCAGCCTATTGCCCAATCGGCCAGTTGACTCCACAACTCCGATATCCTTAGCACAATACCTGCTCTTCTTGGCCCAATGCCCGAGTCCACAGCCAGAAGCCTTCTGTCGATACGTCGACCGATCCACCGGCCCGACGTCCAATCTTCTGACTTGTTCCTCCGGCACAACATGATTTTCCTGCTTTAATTATCTCATCCTGATCAAAGCATCCTACGTCACTCAAAATGCAGATTAAATCATAAATATATATCAAGTGGTTTCATCATCAAAATATGAGATTCAACATAATTCAGAATTTTCACTAGAGAGTTATGAGCAATTTAGTAACAAAAGGTCAGAATCGATCATCTTTGTTTTGTAGAATTGATAGAATCAATTTAAACAGATGTCTCAGAAGGAAAATATACTTCAAAATTTCCAAATTAGGTGTCAAAAGAAAGATATGCAAATCTAGTTTCTAAATAACCAAGTTTTGCATAATTCTGAATTTCTACTAGAGATTTATGAGCAATTTAGTAACAGAAGGTCAGAATTAATCATCTCTGTTTTGCAGAATTGATAGAATCAATTTAAATAGATGTTTTCGAAGGAAAACATACTTCAAAATTTCCATATTAGGTGTCAAAAGAAAGATTTCGAATCTAGATTCCAAACAACTAAGTTTTGCATAATTCAGAATTTTTACTAGAGAGTAATGAACAATTTAGTAACAGAAGGTCAGAATTGATCATCTCTGTTTTGTAGAATTAATAGAATCAATGTAAATAGATGTTTTAGAAGGCAAACATACTTCAAAATCTCCAAATTTGGTGTGAAAAGAATGACATACAAATCTAGTTTCCAAAGAATCAAGTTTTACATAATTTCAAATTTTCACTAAAGAGTTCTGACCTATTTAGTAACAGAAGGTTAGAAGCTATAGTATCTCTGTTTTGCAGAATTGATAGAATCAATTTAAACAGATATTTCAGAATGAAATCATACTTAAAAATTTCTAAATTTGATGTCAAAAGAAAGATATACGAATCTAGTTTCCAAAGATCCAAGGTCTGCATAAATCAAAATTTTTACTAGAGAGTTATGAATAATTTAGTAACAGAAGGTCAGAATTGATCATCTCTGTTTTGCAGAATTGAAAGATATGTGAATCTAGTTTCTAAAGATCTAAGTTTTGCATAATTCAGAATTTTTACTAGAGTGTTATGAGCAATTTAGTACAGAAGGTCAGAATTGATTATCTTCGTTTTGTAGAATTGATAGAATCAATTTAAACAGATGTTTCAAAAGGCAAACATACTTCAAAATTTCCAAATAAAGTGTCAAAAGAAAGATATACGAATCTAATTTCCAAAGAACTAAGTGGTGTATAATTCAGAATTTTCATCAGAGAGTTATGAGTAATTTAGTAATAAAAGGTCAGAATTGATCATCTCTGTTTTGTAGGATTAATAGAATCAATTTAAATAGATGTTTCAGAAGGAAAACATGCTTAAAAATTTCCAAATTTGATGTCAAAAGAAATATATTCGAATCTAGTTTCGAAAGATCCAAGATTTGCATAATTCAGAATTTTGACTAGAGAGTTATGAGCAATTTAGTAACAAAAGGTGAGAATTGATCATCTCTATTTTGTAGAATTCATAAAATCAATTTAAACAGATGTTTCAGAAGGCAACCAAACTTCAAAATTTCCAAATTAAGTGTCAAAAGAAAGATATGCAAATGTAGTTTCGAAAAAATAAGTTTTTCATAATTCTAAATTTCTACTTGTGATTTATGAGCAATTTAGTAACAGAAGGTCAGAATTTATCAATCTCTATTTTGTAGAATTGATAGAATCAATTTAAACAAATGTTTCAGAAGGAAAACACATTTCATAATTTCCAAATTATGTGTCAAAAGAAAGATATGCGAATCTATTTTCCAAAGAACTAAGCTTTGTATAATTCAAAATTTTCACTAAAGAGTTATGAGCAATTTAGTAATAGAAGGTCAAAATTTATCATCTCTGTTTTGCAGAATTGATAGAATCAATTTTAACAGATGTTTTAGTATGGAAACAGACGTCAAAATTTCTAAATTTGATGCCAAAAGAAAGAATTGCGAATCTCGTTTCCAAAGATCCAAGTTTTGTATAATTCAGAATTTTTACTAGAGAGTTTTGAGTAACTTAGTAACAAAATGTCAGAATTGATCATCTCTATTTTGTAGAATTAATAGAATCAATTTAAACAAATGTTTCAAAAGGAAAACACCCTTCAAAATTTTCAAATTATATGTCAAAAGAAATATATGTGAATCTAGTTTCCAAAGAACCAAGCTAGCTTTGCATAATTCAGAATTTTCACTAGAGAGTTATGAGCAATTTAGTAACAGAAGGAAAGAATTGATCATCTCTGTTTTGTAGAATTGATAGAATCAATTTAAATAGATGTTTCAGAAGTAAAACATACTTCAAAAATTTCAAATTAGGTGTCAAAAGAAAGATATTCGAATCTAGTTTCTAAAGAATCAAGTTTTGCATAATTCTGAATTTCTACTAGAGATTTATGAGCAATTTAGTAACAGAATATCAGAATTAATCACCTCTGTTTTGCAGAATTGATAGAATCAATTTAAATAGATGTTTTAGAAGGAAAACATACTTCAAAATTTCCATATTAGGTGTCAAAAGAAAGATTTCGAATCTAATTTCCAACCAACTAAGTTTTGAAAAATTCAGAATTTTTACTAGAGAGTTATGAACAATTTAGTAATAGAATGTCAGAATTGATCATCTCTGTTTTGTATAATTAATAGAATCAATTTAAACAGATGTTATAGAAGGCAAACATACTTCAAAATTTCCAAATTAGGTCTCAAAAGAATGATATACAAATCTAGTTTCCAAAGAACTAAGTTTTACATAATTTTGAATTTTCACTAGAGAGTTATGAGCTATTTAGTAACAGAAGGTTAGAAGCTATAGTATCTCTGTTTTGTAGAATTGATAAAATCAATTTAAACAGATATTTTAGAATGAAATCATATTTAAAAATTTCCAAATTTGATGTCAAAAGAAAGATATATGAATCTAGTTTCCATCGATCTAAGTTTTGTATAAATCAGAATTTTTACTAGAGAGTTATGAATAATTTAGTAATAGATGGTCAGAATTGTTCATCTCTGTTTTGCAGAATTGATATAATCAATTTAAATAGATGGTTCAGAAGGAAAAAATACTTAAAAATTTCTAACTTAAATGTCAAAAAAAAGATATGCGAATCTAGTTTCTAAAGATCTAAGTTTTGCATAATTCAGAATGTTTACTTGAGTGTTATGAGCAATTTAGTACAAAAGGTCAGAATTGATTATCTTTGTTTTGTAGAATTGATAGAATCAGAGGTTTCAAAAGGCAAACACACTTCAAAATTTCCAAATAAAGTATCAAAGGAAAGATATGCGAATTTAATTTCCAAAGAACTAAGTGTTGTATAATTCAGAATTTTCATCAAAGAGTTATGAGCAATTTAGTAATAAAAGGTCAGAATTGATCATCTCTGTTTTGCAGAATTGATAGAATCAATTTAAATAGACGTTTCAAAAGGAAAACTTGCTTAAAAATTTCTGAATTTGATGTCAAAAGAAATATATGCGAATCTAGTTTCAAAAGATCCAAGTTTTGCCTAATTCAGAATTTTGACTAAAGAGTTGTGAGTAATTTAGTAACAGAAGGTGAGAATTGATCATCTCTGTTTTGCAGAATTCATAGAATCAATTTAAACAGATGTTTCAGAAGGTAACCAAACTTCAAAATTTCCAAATTAAGTGTCAAAAGAAAGATATGCGAACGTAGTTTCCAAAGAAATAAGTTTTTCATAATTTTAAATTTCTAGTTGTGATTTATGAGCAATTTAGTAATAGAAGGTCATAATTTATCAATCTATGTTTTATAGAATTAATAGAATCAATTTAAACATATGTTTCAGAAGGAAAGCACATTTCATAATTTCCAGATTATATGTCAAAAGAAAGATATATGAATCTAATTTCCTTAGAACCAAGCTTCGCATAATTCAAAATTTTTACTAAAGAGTTATGTGCAATTTAGCAATAGAAGGTCAGAATTGATCATCTCTGTTTTGCAGAATTGATAGAATTAATTTAAATAGATGTTTAAGTAGGGAAACATACTTCAAAATTTTTAAATTTGATGTCAAAAGAAAGATATGCGAATCTTATTTCAAAGATCCAAGTTTTGTATAATTTAGAATTTTAACTAGAGAGTTTTGAGCAATTTAGTACTAAAATGTCAGAATTCATCATCTCTGTTTTGTAGAATTAATAGAATCATTTTAAACAAATGTTTCAGAAGGAAAACACCCTTCAAAATTTTCAAATTATGTGTCAAAAGAAAGATATGTGAATCTAGTTTCCAAAGAACCAAGCTAGCTCTGCATAATTCAGAATTTTCACTAGAGAGTTATGAACAATTTAGTAACAGAAGGTCAGAATTGATCATCTCTGTTTTGTAGAATTGATAGAATCAATTTAAACAGATGTTTCAGAAGGAAAACATACTTCCAAAATTTCTAAATTAGGTGTCAAAAGAAAGATATGCGAATCTAGTTTCTAAAGAACCAAGTTTTGTATAATTCTGAATTTCTAGTAGAGATTTATGAGCAATTTAGTAACAGAAGGTCAGAATTAATCATCTCTGTTTTGCAAAATTGATAGAATCAATTTAAACAGATGTTTTAGAAGGAAAACATACTTCAAAATTTCCATATTAGGTGTTAAAAGAACGATTTCGAATCTAGTTTCCAAACAACTAGGTTTTGCATAATTTAGAATTTTTAATAGAGAGTTATGAATAATTTAGTAACAGAAGGTCAGAATTGATCATCTCTGCTTTGTAGAATTAATAGAATCAATTTAAATAGATGTTTTAGAAGGCAAACATACTTCTAAATTTCCAAATTAGATGTGAAAAGAATGATATACAAATCTAGTTTCTAAAGAACCAAGTTTTACATAATTTCGAATTTTCACTAGAGATTTATGAGTTATTTAGTAATAGAAGGTTAGAAGCTATAGTATCTCTGTTTTGTTGAATTGATAGAATCAATTTTGTTAAATCTCGTATTTTGATGATGAAACCACTTGATATGTGTTTATGATTTAAACTGCATTTTGAGCGATGCAGGTCTACTCGATCAGGTTTAGACAGTTGACACAGGAGGAATTGACGTTGCGCCGGAAGAGATCACGTCAGGATATTGGATGGCTGAATGCTTCGAACGTCGGGCATTGGGCCAAGGAGAGCGAAATTGCGCCAAGGATATCGGGGTTGTGGAGGTCAACCGCCGATTGGGCAACAAGCCGTAAGAGAGGACGATGCACCGAAGAATCGGACGAAGCGCCAACCAATGACGTGCCGGGCAACAGAATGTCAATTCGCGTTGTAATAATTGTCTAGATCGGAGTTGAGTTTTGGTTTGTGTGTGCAGGATTAACTACGATAACGATGAAGACATAAAGCGAAACAAAGTGCTGGAGTCAAGCGTGAAGGATTTGTTGCGAGTTCGAGAGTTCGACGGAAGTCCGAAGGTTCGTCGGGAATGCTGTCGGAACTAGCCGAGAATGAGTAGGGAGCTTGCTGAAGGGTTTTTCGGAAGCTCGCCGGAAGGTTCGTTGGAAGTTCGCGGAGCTCACTGAGAAAGATCGGAGCTTGCCGAAGAAGCTCATTGGAACTCGCCAAGATCAAATCGTGAAGTCTAGGAGCTTGTTGGGAGTCCGTAGAATGGTTTTCGAGAGTTTATCGGAAGACCGTCGGAAGTTCGCCGGAAGCTCGCCGGAAGAAGTCTTGACTTACGGACTTTGTAATAGCTTAGAAAATGTCTTTAAATTCATAGTTAGCACGTTAATTAGGGTTAGGATTAGGTGTTAATCGTATAACCCAAGTAGGGGCCAATTGGGCCCGAGTTCGGACTAGTTTGGGCCAAGTTTGGAGCCCAACCAGTGACCTGATTTGGCCTAGGCGGTGGCACCGCCTAGGCTAGGCGGTGGCATCGCCCAGCACCCGAGAGCTAGGCGGTGACACCTCCTGGGCTGGGCGGTTGCACCGTCCAGCACCCGAGCGCTGGGCGGTGGCACCGCCAGCATCGGGAACATACGAGAATTCAAATTTTTGGAGCCCAAATTTGAATCCTCTTGAGGCCTATAAATACCCCTCAAGTCTCAGCTGAGAAAATAACTTTTGTGCAGCAAGTGATTGAGAGAAAAGTCTTAGAAGAGTCTTTGCCTTTCTTGTTTTCAATTTGCTAGAGTTCTCCTCATTCTTTCTTGCTGAAAATTTGTAAGAGGTTGAACTGCTTGTAAAAGGTTGTAAGAGAGGTATTTGCCCTTCCATTTCAAGAGATTTGCTAGTGGAAGGTGGGAGCCTCATCGAAGAGGGGCCTCGCAAGTGGATGTAGGTCATTTGACCGAACCACTCTAAAATCGATGTAATCTCTGGTTTGCATTTCATTATTGCTATTTACATTACTGCAAACCTTCTTACATGCTTTAGTTCCTTATTACCTTTGCTGCACAACTTTAAGAATACGCTTTCAAGTTTAGTTTTTCAAGTTCCATTCTTATCGTACGAAAGATTTGTCGAAACCAAAGCTTTAAGCCGCTGCACTAATTCACCCCCCCCTCTTAGTGCCGCTCCGATCCTAACAATTGGTATCAGAGCCCGGTATTTCTCATTTCGGATTTACACCCAAGAGATATGGCTCTTCATAGCTTTCAAAAGGGCTTATCGGTTTTTCGTCCACCGTTGTTTAACGGATTGGACTACACTTATTGGAAAACTCGAATGAGAGTTTTCTTGATTTCTATGAATTTGGATTTATGGAATATCGTTGAAAATGGTTTTCAACTTCCCTCTAAACCGATGAACGAATGGTCGGATTTGGAGAAGAAGTATTTTTCTTTAAACGCAAAGGCTATGAATGCCTTATTTTATGCTTTGGACAAAAATAAGTTCAATCGGATTTCAACATGCGAAACGGCTTTTGATATTTGGCGAACACTTGAAATCACGCACGAGGGAACTAGTAGAGTCAAAGACTCGAAAGTTAACATTTTAATATATGATTTCGAGCTTTTTCGAATAAAGCCGAGCGAAACCATTGTTGACATGTACACCCGTTTTACGGATGTCGTCAATGGTTTACAAGCTCTTGGCAAATGTTTCTCGAATTTTGATCTCGTAAGCAAGATCTTAAGATCCCTTCCAAAAAGGTGGGATCCTAAAATAATCGCAATACAAGAAACAAAAGATTTAAATATTTTTCCACTTGAAGAACTTATCGGCTCATTGATGACATATGAAATGGTGCGTAATGCACACGATGAACACAATGAACACTTGAACCACCTTCCAAAGAACAGGAAGGATTTGGAACTCCGGACAAATGAATACCACTTGAGCGATGACTCAAGTGATGAGGACAATGATGAACTTGAACTTCGAACACTAAATCTTAATAAGTTTATTAAACAAAAATCTAAAATAAACAATGAACTTGAACGGAGAAAGAGGCCAAAGAAGAGGAAGGCAACCAAGGATGAATCAAGAACTTCCAAAGGTGAAACGACGAGGGCTTTGACAAGCTTCAACTACAAGGTAAGTAACTCAACTCTCTTGAATTATTTTGAAATTACTTAAAGTTTTTAATGAGTTCTTAATTTAGATAGTAGAAATAGGAAATAAAAAAAAATTTGTTTTTCAAAAATTATATCATGTTTTTCTTTTTAGCATCTTTGAAAAAATTAAAAATTTGATCATGAAAAGTATATTGCTAAGTTTTCATACATGTTATGTTTTGAAATGTTGAATGATGTATGCAACATTATGGATGATAGTTATATATAATGCTTAGGATTAATTCATACATGTGTATTTTGATGATTTTATGTCATGCATGAGTTTTTGAAGTGAATATTGATTTGATACTCTCATTTTGGATTAACATGTTTTTGGTTTAATCATTTTTATGATGAATTAAGATGACATTCTCATGACATATTAAGATGACAAAGTGTATGTACATCTATGTATGAATTTCTTGATAGTCTTTTGATGATAGATGTGATATCATGATGTTTTATTTTTGATGTATTTGGTCTTGACGGTTTTATGACGAAACTTTTGTTTTGATTTTAAATGATGATACAAGTTTTCACAAAAAGATTTGAACACCCTCACATGAAATCAATTATATGAAATGGAAATAAATTTTATATCCTATTGAGATTAATGAATTTAGTTTACCAATCTTGTGAATCTCATGAAAATAAACATGATGAATATTTTAAAAATAAATGAGTGTATCATGTATTTGGTCTTAATGATTTCTCTTAAACATATTTTTTTGAAATCATACTTGATGATGAATATCAAGATATTAAAAGGATGTTATCATGGAATCATACTTGATGATTTGTTCTATGAAATTTACCTTTCCGTCTTAAATATTGACACTTGTTTTATTAAAGGTAAAGGAATGCTTATAAAAAGCAAATCACATGAATAGAAATTTATAAAAACGAAATACGATCCTCATCTTATCGATTTTTCAATAAATCTATGCTTGTCATGTATGAATTTATTGAATGTGATTTTGAGGATGATTTCGGATTTCACAAATGCTTGATTCATACTTATGACATGAGACACATTTTAAATATGAATCATGTTCAATGCTTCAATCATATTATATCTCCCTTAATTCATTTTGTTCTCCTAGATTTATTTACGAAAGAGGAGAATCTTCCAAAAATAAAATGATGCAAATGAATCACTTATCAATATGTCTTTTTGAAATATCTTTTTAATGTGATGTTGATAATTTGAGATGCCTATTGGAATTCATGACATAAGATAATTGAATCCTTGACTTACTCTAGCTTGAAAATAGATGTTTAAAATCTTACTTGATTAGCTGTTTTATAAGATTTTGCCTTTATGTCTTGAACTTTCATGCTTATCTTGATTTGGCATATAATGACTAAGGCATGCTTAGATAAAAAAGAATCACTTCAAAAATGCTTTTCCCATCGGATCAAGATTAATGATTTCATGATATTTTGTGAATCTCGAAATTGATTTTGATGACTTGATTATGAGTTTCAAGTTACCGATTTGATTTGAATAAGTTTTATTTAAATCATAATCTTGATCTTGTAAAATTGGAATCACAAATAATATCTTTTGGTATTCATGAATTGATACTCACAATATGAAAGTATTGGTATTCATGACTTGAATTTAATTGAAACATTGCATGCTTAAATTAATCATTCTCCTATGTTTCAAAAATTCCTTAAAAGCCTTATGAGATGATTGAAAATTAATTTGCTTTATGATGAATCATGAATCATGACTTGATCTATGATATTGATATATTTTAATCATGATCCTTGGTTGTATAATCCTTTTGCTCTATTAAAAGGATTTATTAAATGAATCATGTCCTTCTTGAATTTTCTTGATATCATGACATGATTTTGTAAGTTGGCTTGTATAATGATTAAAATCTTTTGGCCATCGATTTCTCCCTTCTTTTCGGTAATGACAAAGGGGGAGAAATATATGAATTGATACTATAAGTGCCATATTTAAATTTGAATTATGTTGAGATATCAAAAGAAGCTTGCATCGAAATATATGGTAAATTGATAATCGAAATGCTATGATTGCCATATGCCATGTTTGCATCATATTAAGATATCGAGAACTAGCATTGTAATTTTACTTGCTGATATCTTGTTATATGATGAAATGCTACGAATTGTTGCTAAAATGATGCATCATGTTGCATATAATTTATCATGGTTCCTATAGGAACCCAAATCAATTTGTTTGGACTAATTTTCTTGAATGGACAATAATGCGTCTTGTGTCCAAATTTGCAACAAAAGTTGCATTTGCTTTGGTGTCGAACATGTAAGATAGGGCCTTTTATGAAGGTGGTTGGATTTTGGTGAGGACTTCTCACAAATCCAATTCCACTTCTTTTGGGAACGTGACCCTTGTTTGCAAGGATCATGTTTAATGACTTGCTACCAACCTCGAATTTCTTCAAGGTGTCCTTAAGTAGCAAGTTTTCCTTTTGGAGAGTTTCTAGATCATGACATTTTATGCATGAGCTTAAACTATCATGATATTCAGCTTTTAACTTATCGAGATTTACAAATAAGACTATCATGCTCCTTTTTTAGCAATTTGTATTTTCTACTAGTTGTCTTACATTCATCAAATAATTCATGGAAAGCATTTAATAACTCATGATAAGGTAAATCTGCATCAATTAAATCCGTTACCTCTTCTCCGATGGCCATTAGGGCGTAATGAGCAACTTGCTCTGTGTTGGACTCCTCTTCTTCGGACGCGCTCGAATCATCCCATGTTGCTTTGAGCGCCTTCTTCTTTGATGTTCTCTTTTTGACTTGGGGACAATCACTCTTGTAGTGTCCCGGCTTTTTGCACTCATAGCAAATAACTTGGTCCTTTTTGGGTTCAAGTTTGTTTTTTGTGTCATTCTTAAACTTGTTTCTTTTAATGAATTTTTTAAAATTTCTTGTTAGAAGTGCTAAGTCATCGTCACAGTCCTCATCACTTGAGTTTTCTCTCAAGTGGTCTTCTGAAGTTCTAAGTGCCATATCCTTCCTGTTCTTTGGAAGGATGTCTTCTTGCTCTTCATGAGCTTTGCAAGTCATCTCGTAGGTCATTAATGACCCGATTAGTTCTTCAAGAGGAAAGTTGCGCATATCTTTTGCCTCTTGAATAACAGTGACTTTAGGATCCCAACTTTTAGGAAGGGATCTTAGAATCTTATTTACGAGCTCAAAATCCGAAAAAAATTTTCCGAGTCCTTTTAGACCGTTGACGACATCCGTGAAACGGGTAAACATGTCGCCAATGGTTTCACTCGGTTTCATCCGGAAAAGTTCGAAAGAATGTAACAGAAGATTGATTTTTGACGCTTTCACTCTACTTGTGCCTTCGTGAGTCACTTTGAGTGTGTGCCAAATATCAAATGCGGTTTCACAAGTTGAAACACGGTTAAACTCGTTTTTATCAAGTGCACAAAATAAGGCATTCATAGCCTTTGCATTAAGAGCGAAAGCCTTCTTCTCCAATTCATTCCAATCAATCATTGGAAGAGAAGACTTCGAAAATCCATTTTCAACAAGATTCCAAAGTTCAAAATCCATAGAAATAAGAAAGATTCTCATTCGGGTCTTCCAATAGGTGTAGTCCGTCCCACTGAACATGGGTGGACATGTAATAGAATGACCCTCTTGGTTTCCGGCGTATGCCATCTCTCTTGGGTTTTAATCCGTTAGAGAGTTAACCCCGCTCTGATACCAATTGTTAGGATCAAGAGCACTAGGGGGGGCGGGGGTGAATTAGTGCAGCGGAAATCTTTCACTATTAAAATCGAAAGCTGCATTCGTTTGATAAAAATGATTTCGATGTAAAAGCTGATTCTAAGATTACTTTAACTTAAGATTAAGCGAGATGACGTTAAAGTAAATCTACGAAGGCAGTTTGCAGTTTATGATGAAAATCAGAATGCAAGCACAAACTGAAATGCGATGTTCGTACGATAAAACCTGTTTACGTCTAAATGCCAATTTTGAAGATACTGAACTTTGAGATATGTTTTATAAATACGCAGAAGGCAGTTTGCAGTTATGATTGAAATCAAAACGTAAACGTAAACTGAAATGTAATGATCGTACGAAAAAGTCGATTTACGTCTAAAAGCAGATTTGGAAAGCTCTGAACTTAGAAACTCGTTCGTAAAAGCGCAGAAAGCAGTAGCTATTTAGGAGGTTTGCAGTAAAGATAAAATGCTCAAAGTAAATGCAAACCGAGATTTAGAGTGGTTCGGTCAATCTTGACCTACTCCACTTTGGCTTCCTCCACCGACGAGGTCACCGACGTCAACTAGAGGCCTTCCTTCAATAGGCGAAGGCCAACCACCCTTTTACAGTTTTACTCCTTTTGACGGGCTTAGAAGACAACCCTTACAGAAATTTTCTCTCCTCTCTTTACAACTCAAAACTTTGAAGAACAGAGGGAGGAGAACTCTTGGCCTTTACAACAATTTTGAGCCCTAAGAATCATAGAAAGAGATCAAGATTTCAAGTTGCTCCCTTTCAGTGCTGAATGGGTGGGGTATTTATAAGCCCCAACCCAGTTCAAATTTGGAGCTCAAAACTGTCAATTCCCGAAATTCCGGGATCAGGCGGTTGCACCTCCTGACTGGGGCGGTTGCACCGCTTGGCAGAGCTCGAAGACTGAGCCTCTGGGTGGTGCCACCTCTGTCAAGGGCGGTTGCACCTCTTTGCCAGAGCTCGAAGACCGAGCTCAGGTGGTTGCACCTCCTGACTGGGGCAGTTGCACCGCCTGCCAGAGCTCGAAGACCGAACTCAGGCGGTGCTACCTCTTGTCAGGGGAGGTTGCACCGCCCAGTCTCGCTCGGAGACTGAGCCCAGGCGGTGCTACCTCCTGGCTGGGGCGGTTGCACCACCCAGTCTCCCTGGGAGACTTAGCCCAGGCGGTGCTACCTCCTGGCTTGGGCGGTTGCACCTCCCACAGCAATCAGGGTCCGAATGGGTAGATCCATTCGGCCCAATTTGGGTTTTTCAGGGGCCCAATTGCCCCAATATTAAGCTAATGGGATCACCTCCCATTTCTAACTTAATCATTATGCTAACTACGATAAATCCTAAGACAATTTCTGCAGCTTGCTCCGGTGCGTCAATCGCTTCTTCCGGCGAGTTTCCGGCGAACTTCCGTCGATCATCCGATGAACCCTCGGTGATGCTCCTGCGGACTTCCGGCAAACTCCTGGACTTGCGACGATCCACTTGGCGAGTTCTGACGAGCTTCTTTTGGCAAGCTTATGGACTTCTCGGATTTGTTCCTACAGAACCTCTGACGACTGTCTGAACTTCCGTCGAACTCTCAAACTCCCAACGTGATCATTGTCTTGACTCCGGCGCAACTCCTACTGCATGTCTAACTTTCATCATAGTTAATCCTGCACACTTATCTCAACACATAGATTAGACAACAAATGACAATTGACTTCATCATCAAAATCTGAGATTCAACAAAAGGGTCTTTGGTAGAATTATAATCAACTTGCTCATTCATATCATTCCCCCTTTCCTTGAAAGGATTCGTCCTCGAATCAGTATCTTCATCACTTGCATCAAACAAAGATAAATAAAAAACATTGAAGGTTGCACTAACATTACCATACTCACCCGGTAGTTCCAACTTTTATGCATTGTCATTAATTTTTTGAGAGACTCGAAATGGACCATCTCCTCTTGGCATTAGTTTATACTTCCTTTGGTTAGGAAATCTTTCCTTCCTCAAGTGTACCCAAACCCAATCACCAGGTTCAAATGCTACTTGCTTTCGGCCTTTGTTGTGTTGTTTCTCATATTGTAGAGTTTTTTTTTTCAATTTGTGTCTGGACCCTTTCATGCAATGCTTTGACAAAATCAGCTTTTTGCTTACCATCCAAATTGGCCTTTTCCAGAGGTAAAGGTAGCAAATCCATAGGAGTTAATGGATTGAACCCGTACACAACTTCAAATGGGGAATGGTTTGTTGTAGCATGCACACTTCTGTTATAAGCAAACTCCACATATGGCAAACATTCCTCTCAATTTTTTAAATTCTTTTGAATTATGACCCTCAAAAGTGTTGATAAAGTTTGATTTACCACCTCCGTTTGTCCATCTGTTTGTGGGTGACAAGTGGTTGAATACAATAGCCTTGTACCCAACTTGCTCCAAAGTGTTTTCCAAAAGTGGCTAAGGAACTTCACATCTCTATCACTCACAATTGTCTTTGGAATGCCATGTAATCTTACAATTTCTTTGAAGAACAGCCCCGCAACATGTGTTGCATCATCTGTTTTGTGGCAAGGAATGAAATGTGCAATCTTGCTAAACCTGTCAACAACAATAAAAATAGAATCTCTCCCTCCTTTTGACCTTGGTAAACCTAAGACAAAGTCCATGGATATATCAACCCAAGGCTCACTAGTTATAGGAAGAGGAGTATACAATCCATGAGGCATTACTTTAGATTTAGCTTGTTTACAAGTAATGCATTTCTCACATAATCTCTCAACATCTCTTTTCATGTGCGGCCAAAAGAAATGATCACTTAACACATTTAAAATTTTTCTAATCCCGAAATGCCCCATTAAACCTCCACTATCTGACTCTCTCACAAGTAATTCTCTCATTGAACATTGAGGAATACACAACTTATTTTCTTTGAAAAGAAAATCATCATGCCCGAAGAACTTATCAAAACCCCCTTTCTCACATGCCCCATAAACATTAGCAAAATCATGATCAGAATTATATAAATTTTTAATATACTCAAAACCCAATAATTTTGCATCAAGTTGAGAAATTAGAGCATACCTTCTAGAAAGAGCATCGGCAACCACATTTTCATTACCTTATTTATACTTGATAATGTATGGAAAGGATTCAAGAAACTCCACCCATTTTGCATGCCTACGGTTTAGTTTTCCTTGTCCTTTGAGATATTTCAAGGACTCATGATGGGTGTGTATAATGAATTCCTTATACTAAAGATAGTACTGCCATCTCTCTAACACTCTTACCAAAGCATAAAACTCCTTGTCATATGTTGGGTAGTTAAGACTTGCTCCACTTAGCTTCTCACTAAAGAATGCAATAGGTCTGCCTTCTTGCATTAAGACTCCTCCAATTCCTATTCCACTCGCATCACACTCAATCTCAAAAGTTTTAGCAAAGTTCGGTAAGGCAAGCAAAGGTGCTGAACTGAGTTTGTCTTTAAGCAAGTTAAAAGCATCATCTTGTTTTTCACCCCATCTAAATCCCATATTCTTTTTTATGCATTCAGTTAATGGTGCAACAATTGTAGAAAAATCCTTAATGAATCTTCTATAAAAGCTAGTAAGACCATGAAATGTGAATTTGATAGAATATTTTTCAGTGTCCTCAAATGTTAATTTGGATCCTGAATTATTGTTGAATTATAATATTATCAATTTTGAGTTAGGTTCATGCCTCCTAAATAAGAATTAAATTTAGGGGGGTGTGACATGTGTCTCCTATGATTAACTATATAGGATAAGCATCTACGTACTTACATTCCTTGGGTAAGGATGTTTCGGAAGAAGATGCATCCAAGTTGCTATTTGGAGAAAGGGTTTCATTTAAATTCAAAGAATCAAAATCAACATCATCATCAAGATCATTTTTCTTAACTTTGGATACTTCATTTAAAATAATATGAATAGACTCTTCTATAACTAAAGTTCTTTTGTTAAAAATATGAAAGGCCTTAGAAATAGAGAAATAGCCAAAAAAATTCCTTCATCGGATTTTGCATCAAATTTACCTAAGGTAACTTTTTCATTTAAGATAAAGCATTTACATCCGAAAACTTTAAAATATGAAACATTGGGTTTTTTGTTGTTCCACAACTTATAAGGAGTTTTGGAAAGTAATGGTCTTACTAGAACCCTATTCATGACATAGCATGTCGTATTTACTGCTTCGGCCAAAAAATATTTGGGTAGGCTATGTTTATTTAACATGGTTCTTGCCATTTCTTGTAAGTTTCCATTCTTTCTTTCTACTACTCCATTTTGTTAAGGATTTCTTGGAGTAAAGAAGTTGTGGTTATATCTATTAGATTCACAAAAGTCTTGGAAATCACGGTTTTGAAATTCATCACCGTTATCACTTTGAATTGATGAAATCATAAAACCCTTTTCGTTTTGAACAAGTTTACAAAACTTAGAGAAATACCTAAAGCAATCACTTTTGTGTTCTAAAAAGTAAGTTCATGTGTATCTACTATAATCATCCATGATAACAAATGTGTATTTGCTACCTTCTAGACTTGATGTAGCAATTGGTATGAACAAGTCTATATGGATCAATTGCAATGGTCTAGAGGTGCTTATTTGGTTCTTTGGTTTGAAACTACCTTTTATTTATTTTCCTAGTTGACATGCATCACACACATTGTCTTTAATGAACTTAATGTGACGAATTCCTCTTACAAGTTCTTTAGATGAGATTTAAGAGATTAGTTTTATGCCAGCATGACCTAATCTCCTATGCCAAAGCCAAGCACCATCATTTAAAACCAAAAAACATATTTCATTACAAAGATCATCAATATAGATAGTGTATATATTATTTTATTTTAGGATAATTATAGATGTATTTTTGTATGGTTTTTCTATAATACAAGCATTAGATTCAAATCTAACAATATTTCTTTTATCACACAATTGACTAATGCTCAAAAGGTTATACTTTAAGCTATCAACCAACAACACATCTTCAATAAAAAGGTTGGATTTGTTACCTATGGTTCCTTTGCCAATGATTTTACCCTTATTATTGTCTTCGAATATGAAATATCCTTCATCTAGGCTAGTGAGCTTAGAGAATTAAGATGGATCTCCGGTCATATGCCTTGAGCATCCACTATTAAGGTACCATCTCTTGCTCCTAGCTTATGATGGTACATTTTTCTAAAAAAGAGATGATTTTTAGGTACCCACTTGGTGCCTCAAAAATCGATCTACATAGCTTATCATATTGCATTGAGTTATTTAAGGTTCATTTAGGAACCCAAATCAATTTATGTGGACTATATCTCTTAATGGACATTTATAGGTAACATGTCCGAGTTTGTAACAAAAGTTACATTTGGTGTGAGGTGATATATACAAGGTAGGGCCTTTAACAAAGGTGGTTTTCCTTTTGAAGTATTTCTAGTTTATCACATTTCATACATGGAGATAAACTATCATTATGCTCAACTTTTAATCTATCAAAATCACTAACAAGAGAAGCATGCTCTTTTTTCAATAATTTATATTTTTTACTAATTAATTTGCATTCATCACATAAATTATGAAAAGCATTTAATAGTTCATCAAAGGATAAATTTACATCAAATGAACTACTCACCTCATCTCCAATAGCCATTAGCGCATAGTGAGCAACTTGCTCGGTGTTGGTTGGCTCCTCTTCTTCGGATTCACTTGAGTCATACCAAGTTACTTTAAGAACCTTTTTCTTCTTTGGTTGCTTCCTCTCTGCTTGGGGACATTCACTCTTGAAGTGTCCCGGTTTCTTGCATTCATAGCATATCACTTGTTCTTTCTTGGGTTCAATTTTATTTTTAGTATCATTTTTAAATTTATTTCTTTTTATGAATTTTTTGAACTTTCTTGTCAAGAGTGTCAAGTCTTCATCAAAGTCCTCATCACTTAAAATTTTCTTTCAAGTGGTCTTCTTGAGTTCTTAGTGTCATATTCTTCCTGTTCTTTAGAACGTTGTTCTCATGCACTTTATGAGCATTACAAGTCATCTCATAGGTCATTAGTGACCCTATTAGTTCTTCGAGAGAAAAGTTATTTAAATCTTTGGCCTCTTGAATGATTGTGACTTTAGGGTCCCAACTCTTTGGAATGGATCTTAAAATTTTATTAACAAGTTTAAAATTCGATAAACCTTTACCAAGTCCTTTTAAACCATTGACGATATCCATAAATCGGATGTATATATCTCTAATGGTCTCACTTAGTTTCATCCTAAACAACTCATAAGTATGCACTAAAAGATTAATTTTTGACTCATCTACTCTACTAGTGCCTTCGTGAGTAACTTCGAGTGTGTGCTAAATATCAAAAGTCGTTTCATAAATCGACACTCGATTAAACTCATTTTTATCCAAAGCACAAAACAAGGCATTCATAGCCATGGAATTTAGAGCGAAAGACTTCTTCTCCAACTCATTCCAATCGTTCATTGGAAGAGAAGACTTTTGAAAACCATTTTTGACAATATTCCATAGCCCAAAAACCATAGAAATAAAAAAGATCCTCATTCTAGTCTTCCAATATGTGTAATCTGTCCCATTGAACATGGGCAGACGTGTAATTGAATGACCCTCTTGGTTACCGGCAAATGTCATCTCTCTTGGGTTTTAAACTAAATGAGAGTGAATCTTACTCTGATACCAATTGTTAGGATCAAGAGCGGCACTAAGAGTGGGGGTGAATTAGTGTAGTGAAAAATTCTTCGATTTCGTATAAAGTTCGTCTCGATTCAAATCGTTTCAGAAAGATATTGAACTTAAAACTTTCGTAAGAATGTAAGGAGAAGCTCAATGAGGTTTGTAATAAAGTAAATTGCATAAAAGGAAAAGCAAACTAGAATTTAGAGTGGTTCGGTCACTGAGACCTACATCCATTTCGGATTCCTCCTCCGTTGGGGTCATCGATGTCCACTAAAGACCTTCCTTCAATAGGCGAAGACCAACCACCTTTTACAGCTCTTTCTCCTTTTGCCGGGTTTAGGAGACAACCCTTATAAGTCTTGCTCCTCTTTCTTAGATGGTTACAAGGCTAAGAGAGGGAGGAGGAGACTCTTCTCACTTTTGCAATACTTTTCACACCTCCAAACACTTAGAATTTTTCAAACATATAATAGCACTTTGTTATCCTTTCATGCAGAAAAGGGTATTTATAGGCCCCGATAGCTTAAAAAATGGAGCCAAAAAGTGTCTCATCCCAGATTTCCAAGGTACTAGCGGTACCACCGATTGACACCTGACACTGGGCGATACCACCGCTTGACAGAGCTCGGAGACCGAGCTCTAGCGGTACCACCGCTGGCAACATTAACTATCGGTGGTACCACCGCTCAGACCACCTGGGAGACTGGGTCTTCCAGGTGGTGCCACCGTCGGCAATGATTTCAGGTGCTGAATGGGCTGTTCAATCCAGCCCAATTCAGCCCTATTAAGGGCCTAGTTGGCCCCTTACTAAGTTAGTGGGATTACCTCTCAATCCTAACTTAATTTTTGATCTAACTATAATAACTAAGACATAATCAAAGAACTCTTGTTCCGGTACGTCAATTGCTCTTCCGGTGAGCTTTCGGCGATCTTCCGACGAACTTCCGACGAACTCCTAGTAATGTTCCGACGGACTCCCAGCAACCTCCTAGACTTTACAATGATCTTCTTGGTGAGTTTCGATAAGCATTTTTAGCAAGCTCCTGGACTTCTCGGTTGGTTCCGATAGAACTTTTGACGAATGTCCTGACTTCCGGCGAACTCTTGAACTCCTAACGAGATCTCGATCTTGACTCCGGTACAATACCTGCTTTATGTATTACTGCTATCGTAGTTAATCCTACACACTTTTCTCAACATATAGATTAGATCAAATAATTTACAATTAATTTCATCATCAAAATCTGAGATTCAACACAAACCTATGACATTGTAGGTTATGTCACATCCATGAGGGAATGATCCAAAAGTTACTAAAGGATAGATATCTAGATCTATTCGACTATGAGTCATATGTAACTTGTGAGCCTTGTACAACACACTAGTCTGTCTAGTTATCTCGATGTCCCTCTTGAGAAACCTACGACCGGGATTATTTAGGATCTGTTTAAAGGTAAATCGGTCTCATTATGGTGATCTCATCACGATCCGATTCACATTGTATAGATCCATAGATATCATAATAAATTCATGCAACAAGCAATATAAAGTGATAAAATATCAAATAATGATAATAAGTAAAAAGACTGCGTGTCAAGTCACCCGTGTCATTACTCACGTGATTGGCTTGTAGGGCACCCCTATGACTAGCAATCTCCCACTTAACCTAAAGCCAATCACCTCTGTGTCTGATCCCTACCAGACCTTTGTGACGCTCAATGACAATCTAATACAATGAATTTGTTAGTGGATCTACGATGTTATCTTCGGATGAAACTCTTTCCACTACTATATCTCCTCGGGTAATGATCTCTCTTATTATGTGGAACCTCCTCAGAACGTGCTTAGACTTCCAATGAGACTTAGTTTCCTTCGCTTGAGCAATCGCCCTATAATTATCGTAATATACTGGAATCAGTTCCTTATTGCCCGGCGCAACTCCTAAAACTATTATGAACTTCTTCATCCAGACTCCCTCCTTTGCTGCCACTACTATAGCAATGTATTCCGTCGTTGTGGTCGAGTCAATAGCAGTATCTTACTTGGAACTCTTCCAGCATACTTGTCACGCCCCTCAAATATCCATGATATTAAAGTTTTCATCACAAATCCAATCCAGGCTCCAAACACACATTTGAGAACACTGAAAAACATTCTATCAAATTCACATCTATAAAACCTGTGCAGTTTATAATCATATATCACATCACTCGATAATTCACATTTATGGTAACCAAAGCTAACTTGACAAATATGAACAACATTTATAAATCCACAAGCTAAATAAATTATACAATCAGAACTCCAACTATTCACCACAAGTTTATATCATCATACATTAAACTTAACATTCCAGAATCTTAAACATGAGAGGTCCTTTAAACTTATACAAAATCCACAAGTTTAGATTCATCGTTAACATTTCATTAGATGCAGCGTGTGCTTATACAATAAAAATATATATACTAATAAAGATCTGCCCAAAATCTTTTAGCTTTCCACCGCCTCAGCCCAATCTTAACATTTAAGCAAGCGACAAGCTATCTTGAAAAATTTATACAACAAAGGGGTGAGCATATAGAGCTCAGCAAGTGACTAACATATCCATTGTCAAAAGAGGACAATTTCCAAAGAGATAAAGTTTCAAAATACAAGGCAGAATATAAGAATTCATAGACGTAATATCATTAGGTGCAGAATCACAATTGTCATTTCAATCATACATATTTGGTTCCTAACATATGGGGCATAGAGTAATTGGAGCATATCAATAGCGTACGAGATGTTCCGGAGCATATTAATGGCAAATAGGACATTTCAGAACATATCAGGTCATAGCAAATGGAACACAGAGTTGCTTCAACAACGAATGAAATGTTTCGGAGCATATCAATGGAAAATAGGACATTTCAGAACATATCAGGTCATAGCAAATGGAACACCGAGTAATTGAAGCATATCAATAGCGTATGAAATGTTCCGGAGTATACCAATGACATAAGGAACATTTCGAAGCGTAACAATAACAGATGAAACAGATAGAATGTGAAGTGGGATTCCAAACATAATATGGTCCATCCATTTTTGAATGACCACCAAACATAATCTAGAGCATCGTAGGCTCTAAGCACATACCCTTTACCATTTCTGGCAAAGTTCCAAATAATCCCACAAACACCAGAGTACAAAAGGGTATTGTGAACAATAATTTGAGACAGTAGCAGATGAAGCATTTCGGAGCATATCAATGGCGTATGAAATGTTCCGGAGTATATCAACGGCATATGGAACATTTCGAAGCATATCAACGATGAATGAAACATTTCGGAGCATAGAAATAACAAATGAAATGTTTCGGAGCTTATCAGTGGCGTATGAAATGTTCCGGAGCATATCAATGGCGTAAGGAACATTTCGGAGCATATCAATAACAAATACCAAACAGAAGCTCAAACGTCATCTTTGACGTTGCATTCATATCATTCTTATCCAAAGCATGTACAGAAACACATAACCAAAGCTCTGGATATCATATCAAACATACAAAAGGTGTAGTGGGACCACAGACAGAATGTGATTCATCCATTTCTGAATGACCACCAGACAGAAGTCTCCCACGTCTGGGAGGTCTCCCACGTTTGGGAGCTCCATCCACCCACGTCTAGGTGAAGTCAGAGGGGGCCGGCAGAGCATCACAGGCTCTATGCATAACTCCCTTTACCATTTCTGGCAAAGGTTCACAAATCCCACAAACACTAGAGTACAAAAGGATAGTATGAACAATGAATAGCACATATCGGAAGCACACGCAGAATAACAAAACGTACATGTGCCTTTACGAGTCAATCCGAAGTAAGCAATAATCTTTCACAATTATATTCAGATTTGAAAGGAATTGAAAGCAAGGCACATATGGAATCCAAGCAATCATATACAACTCAATTCAAATAAGAAGGTTAGATGAATTCGATATCCAAAGGAAAGAAACTAGAATAGGCACACATCGAAAGCAAATGCGGAATAATGGGTTATACATGTGCCTATATAAGTCAATGTGATATAGCATAAATGTTACACAATATGTTCAGGAATGGTAATAATTTATAGACAAGAGCAAATGAGAATTCAAACATTAATATAAGCCACAATTGAGTGAAGGGAACTGAACAAAATCTATTTCCAAACGAACGAAAACAGAAGATACGAAATCGATCAAAGCTCGATTTTTGACAGAATTCGAGAGGCTCATTGGATAAATACTTCAGATTGTCAATTATGCTCCAATACCCTCAAGAAGGCTATTGTCAAAAGATATATCAATCTATTTTCTATTGAAACAAGTTTCGTATGAATCATAGTTTCCAACAAGGAGTTACCTTTGATTTGGTAACACAAGGTCAAAAACAAAATCATTGTTTTGCAGAATTCATAGGGTTGGATTCAATAGATAATAGGGTAGGCATTTGAATTCCAAAATTTTCAATCTATATGTCAAAAGAAAGGACTACAAGTCTAGTTTCGAATGAAATCAGTTTGGTACAAATCAGAATTTCCAACAGGGACTTATAGGTATTTTAGTATCGAAAGGTCAGAAATTTTGATCCATGTTCTATGGCATCTATAGGCTCATTTGAAACAGATGTTTGGATAAGTATTTGGTGTCCAAAATCTACAAAATCAGTGTCAAACGAAAGAATAAGAGTCTATTTTCAAAAAAAATAGGTCCTGCCTTAATCCACATTTGGTACTAAAAATTATAGCTGAAACAGTGTATAGGGGTCAGTTTACCGAAAAAATTTCAGATCCTTGGTTTTTTTGCCCAAAGAGAGAAATATCAGGTTCTAAGCATAAATCTTTCAAAATCAATATAGGAACATAGACTAATACTTCTATAGGATGGGGTTAGAACACTTGCCTTTGAGAATTTTGACCCTAAATGAGTAGATTTGAGCAAGAAACCTTAAAGCCCCAAATTTTTTTTTCTTCTTCTTCTTCCCCCTTTTTCTTCTCTTCTTCTTTCTTTCTTTCTCTTGTGCTTCCACGTAGCTGCCTTCTCTGGTTCCTTATGAACGAAGGCAGAGAGGCTTAGACGGTGGGATTTGTATTTTTGTGTATTTTGCAGTTTAGTTCTTGTATTTATTATATTTACGATTAGGTCCTCAGGGTTTACATATAGGTCCTCAGATTTTTTTTTAACAAATCCTCCAACTCTTATGAATAAGTTCTTCGATTCATACTTTGACTTTTTATCAAATTTAAAATAGATACTTATATTACAATTAGAAACTTATACGAAAATTCAGAAATGAGGGATGTTACACTCTCCCCCCCTTAAAAGAAAAATTTAGTCCTCTAAATTTATCATACCTCTAGCTCCCTGGATGCATGGTGTACTTTGAAGTATGACTTTCTGGTTCATTTGGTACATATACTCTCTCCCCAAATCTCATTAGGCCATCCTTTGAAACTTGAAATTTAGGCTTCAATACCTTTTCTACTTCATTCCTCAAGTAGTTTAAATGTGGATCTCGAAATTATCGTTCCTTAATTTGTTGAATAAAATCAGATTGCACTTGAATGGAGGCCATCAATATCATCGAGTCTTGCTCTTTCCTCAAAGCCTTCAAATCAAAATTTTCTTCTAATAACTTCCATTGCTTCACGACCAGACTAGCCATAAAACTTGTAGATTTTCTACTAAGTGTATCAGCTACAACATTGGCTTTGCTCGGGTGATAACGGATGGCATAATCATAATCCTTCAGAAGTTCTATCCATCTTCGTTGCCTCATGTTTAACTCTTTCTGAGTGAAAATATATTTTAAACTCTTGTGATCAATAAAGATTTCAAATTGTCGACCATACAAATAATGTCTCCAAATCTTTAGAGCAAAAATAATTGCTGCCAATTCCAAATCATGAGTTGGATAATTCAATTCATAACCTTTTAGTTGCCTAGAAGCATAAGCAATCACTCTCCCTTCCTACATCAAAACACATCCAAGGCCCTTTCTTGAAGCATCAGTATAAACTACAAATCCCTCACTACCACTTGGAATAGTGAGAATAGGAGCACTAGTCAATCTTCTTTTTAACTCTTGAAAACTTTGCTCACAATCATCACCCTATACAAATTTCACATTCTTTTTAGTGAGTTTGGTGAGAGGTTAAGCGATTCAAGAAAATCCCTCCACAAATCTCCTGTAATAACATGCCATGCCCAAGAAGCTTCTAACTTCTGTTACATTTGTTGGTATATCCCATTCAACTACAGCTTCCATTTTCTTTGGATCGATATTGGACTACAACTCAAGTCCATGAAGCCTTCAACACTAAAGCTACTACCTCCATATACTTGTAAAAGATCCTTAGTCCTTCTCAAGTACTTAAGGATATACTTTGTTGCTTTCCAATGTTGCAAGCCTGGATCCGCCTGATACCTACTCATTATAGGGAAATCTAGGAGGTGACATCACAAGCGTAGCAGAAGAACATTAAACAAAATCTCTAAATTTTTAAAAGATGTGTTCGTCATCATGTGAAGATTGATGTGCAAAATCTGTGAAACTTAAAAGCCACGTGTGAGAGAGATTATGTTTTACCTAGGGAGATCGTATATCCCTACATCCCTGTAGATCTGTGGGAGAGAGTGAAGGAGATCAAGTGTTCTCCTCTCTAGAGATGATCCACACACCACATAGTAGGGTTGTGATGATGCTCCTCAAATCACCAAGCCTGCTATCTAAGGAGGAGAAGGGAAGAGGAGAATTAGCGGTGGCAACCAAGAGAGGCTCTAGCCTATGAACCTTTGGTTCCCTCCTATTTATAGAGGTTCCTTGTCAACTTAATAATAATGGATCTCAATCTATTGGGTATTGGATCTCCATCCAACTACCCGAGCATCTTAGATTAGTGGATCTCTATCCAATAATCTCTCGTTTGCCCTTATTGGATCTCATCCATAGGATCCAATAAGATAGGGCCTCCAAAGGATATCTCACATCCGAACATCAACTCATTGCAATGCCTACTATACGTATATGACCCTCTAGGCTCAATATCGAGCTGACCGTAAGTAATACCTATCAGAACTCCTTTTGGCTCAATGAACTATTATATCCATAATAATTCACTCGATTCATCGACTACGGATTTACTAGGCCATTACGCTATAGTCCCCAAACGATACAAAGAAATCCAATCTATTGGACCTGTCTATCCTCAGCTAGTATGTACCTATAATCCCTTATCTATCTAATAACTTAGAGACCATACACCGGGCATGATGCTGTTGTTGAATCTCGTATTTTGATGATGAAACCACTTGATATATGTTTATGATTTAATCTACGTTTTGAGTGACGTAGGATGCTTCGATCAGGATGAGACAATTAAACCACGAAAATCATGTTGTGCCGAAGGAACATGTCAGAAGATTGGACGTCGGGCTAGTGGATCGGTCGACGTATCGATAGAAGGCTTCGGGCCGTGGACTCGGGCATCGGGCCAAAAAGAGCGGGTATTGTGCCAAGAATATCGGAGTTGCGGAGTCAACTGGCCGATTGGGCAATAGGCTGCAGGAGAGGACGATGCGCCGAAGAATAGGACGAAGCGTCGAGGGACCAATGACATGCTAGACAACTTGGTTAATTGCTTAGGATTAATTGTCTCGATCGAAGTTTTGTTTTAAGTGTTCAGGATTAACTACCATGGAAGAAAGACATGCAGCAGGAGTTGCGCCGGAGTCAAGACAATGATCACGTTGGGAGTTCGAGAGTTCGACGGAAGTTCGGACAGTCGTCGGAGGTTCTGCGGGAACAAATCCGAGAAGTCCATGAGCTTGCCAAAGAAGCTCGTTGGAACTCGCCAAATAGATCATCGCAAGTCCAAGAGTTTGCCGGATGTCCGCAGGAGCATCACCGAAGGTTCATCGGATGATCGACGGTAGTTCGCCAGAAGCTCGCCCGAAGAAGCGATTGACGCACCGGAGCAAGTTGCAGTAAATGTCTTCGGAAAAATCGTAGTTAGCACAATGATTAAGTTGGAAATGGGAGGTGATCCCATTAACTTAATCTTGGGGCAATTGGGCCCCTGAAAACCCAAATTGAGCCGAATGGATCAACCCATTCGGACCCTGATTTCTACCGGGAGGTGCAACCGCCCAAGCCAGGAGGTAGCACCGCCTGGGCTAAGTCTCCGAGCGAGACTGGGTAGTACAACCGCCCCAGCCAAGAGGTGGCACCGCCTGGGCTCAGTCTCGAGCGAGACTGGGCGGTGCAACCTACCCTAACAAGAGGTGGCACCGCCTGGGCTCGGTCTCCGAGCACTGGCTGAGCGGTGCAACCGCCTCAATCAGGAGGTTGCACCGCTTGAGCTCGGTCTTCGAGCTCTGGCAGGAGGTGCAACCGCCCCTGACAGGAGGTGGCACCGCCCAGAGGCTCAGTCTTCGAGCTCTACCAGGCGGTGCCACCGCTCCGGTCAGGAGGTGCAACCGTCTGATCCCAAAATTCCGGGAATTGACATTTTTTAGCTCCAAATTTGAACTGGGTTGGGGCCTATAAATACCCCACCCATTCAGCACTGAAAGAGCAAGAACATACATCGAAATCTTGATCTTGTTCTGTGATTTTTAGAGCTCAAAATTGTTGTAAAGGCCAAAAGTTCTTCTCCCTCTTTTCTTCCAAGTTCTGAGCTGTAAAGAGAGGAGAGAAAATTCTGTAAGGGTTGTTTACTAAGCTCGTCAAAAGGAGTGAAACTGTCAAAGGGCGGTTGGCCTTCGCCTATTGAAGGAAGGCCTCTAGTTGACATCGGTGACCTCGTCAGTGGAGGAAGTCAAAAGTGGAGTAGGTCAAGATTGACCGAACCACTCTAAATCTCGGTTTGCATTTACTTTGAGCATATTATCTTTACTGCAAACCTCCTCTAAAACTTACTGCTTTCTGCGCATATACGATCGGGTTTCAAGCTTTGCACTTTTTGAATCAGCGTTTAGACGTAAATCTGTTTTTTCGTACGATCATCATATTTCAGTTTGTGTTTAGGTTTTGATTTCTATCATAACTGCAAACTGCCTTTATATCCTTGCTTAAACTGCATCTCGCCTAATCAAGTGATTTACGAATCAGCATTTAGACGTAAATCAGTTTCTTCGTACAAACGTCGTATTTCATTTTGCGCTTATATTCTGGTTTTCATCATAACTGCAAACTACCTTCATAGATTGACTTTAACGTCATCTCGCTTAATCTTAAGTTAAAGTAATCTTAGAATCGGCTTTCACACCGAAATCGTTTTTATCGTTCGAACGTTTTTTTATCGTTGAAAGATTTCCGCTGCACTAATTCACCCCCCCCCCCCCCCCCTCTTAGTGCTCTTGATCCTAACAATTGGTATCAGAGCCCGGTATTTCTCATTTCGGATTTACACCCGAGAGAAATGGCTCTTCATGGCTTTCAAGAGGGTTTATCGGTTTTTCGTCCACCGTTGTTTAACGGATTGGACTACACTTATTGGAAAACTCGAATGAGAGTTTTCTTGATTTCTATGAATTTGGATTTATGGAATATTGTTGAAAATGGTTTTCAACTTCACTCTAAACCGATGAACGAAAGGTCGGATTTGGAGAAGAAGTATTTTTCTCTAAACGCAAAGGCTATGAATGCCTTATTTTGCGCTTTGGACAAAAATGAGTTCAATCAGATTTCTACGTGCGAAACGGCTTTTGACATTTGGCGAACACTTGAAATCACGCATGAGGGAACTAGTAGAGTCAAAGACTCGAAAGTTAACATTTTATTGCATGATTTTAAGCTTTTTTGAATGCAACCAAGCGAGACTATAGACGACATGTACACCCGTTTCACGGATGTCGTCAATAGTTTAAGAGCTCTTGGAAAATATTTTTCGGATTTTGAACTCGTAAACAAGATTTTGCGTTCTCTTTCTACGAAGTGGGATTCAAAAGTAACTGCAATACAAGAAGCTAAAAACCTAAACAACTTATCACTTAAAGAACTAATTGGTTCATTGATGACATATGAAATGGTGCACAATGCACATGATGAACATGATGAACAAAATCACCTTCCAAAAAACAGGAAGGATTTGGAACTCCGGACAAATGAATACAACTTGAGCGATGACTCAAGTGATGAGGACAATGATGAACTTGAACTTCGAACATTAAATCTTAATAAGTTTATTAAACAAAAATCTAAAATAAATAATAAACTTGAACGAAGGAAGAGGCCAAAGAAGAAGAACACAAAGTGGGATGAATCGAGCTCCTCTGAAGACGAGGAGAAAATCAAGAAAGGCGAGGTGGCAAACTACGCCTTAACCACTTTCAATGATGAGGTAATCGAAATCCCCCTAATTTATTTTGAAATTACTTGATGCTTTCATGATGTATTTTCTTTTTTAGTTTAGAATTAATGCTTTAAAAAAATATTATGATCATGATAGTAATTTCGAAAATGATAATATTGCATATTTTATGATAAACAAATAAAATGATTTTGATTGAAAATATGAAATCATGGTTAAGAAGTAATAATGTGTATCATGTTGATGTCCATTGTTATTTCTCAATTTTGAGTATATTAAATCATGTTTAATTTGAAGTTATGATTAATGAGTATATATTTTTAAAATTACGTATGATAATTCTTGATAATTTTGGATTATTGATTTTCATGATAATAACAGTGGCTTTAAAAATTGATGCATGTTTTGATTTGACATAAATGAAAAGGCATGCTAACATGAAATCGATCACTTAAGATGAAATACTTAAAAAACGGGGAAAAATATATTATCAATGAAATCATGAATCTATTTATGTTATAAATTTTGTGAGCCATAAAAATTATTTTGATGATTTGTCAAATTGAATGAATTGAAAATGAATGATGATTTTTCTTTTGAATGATTATGACCTGTATTCCTTGTATTCATGATATGATTCTTTGTATTCATGAAAGGTTTATCTCATCACCCAATTATTTTCTTCTTGATATTCCTTATGTGATGATATGAATACATGAAATATTCATTAATTTATTTTGATGTATACAAATTAAAGTTATGATTATGCATGGTAAGATATAATTTAACAAAATTGATACCATCATGATATAAAACATTTATGATTTGCAATGATGCACGCAATACTTGAGCTTTTTAATTATGATGTGATGTATTGCATATGATGTGAATCATGATTTAAAATGCTATGAGTTGTTGCTAAAATGAAGTATTATAAATGTTGATTTAATGTAATGAATGCTCTAAATGATGAATGTTTGGTATCACGATCAAAATGAAGTGATAAATACTTAAAAAATATTGATTTAATGTTCGGTATCATGAACACTTTATTATCATACATGAAAATAGTGATAAATACTTTGAAACTAAATGTTTGTATCATGTTAGATGGTTTGACATATTGTGCATGATAAGCTATAAAGAAGATTGAAACAATGATTGAAATAATAGGAATGATGATTTGGAATCATATAATAATGAGTTTATATGTTTTAAAAATATATATGATGATAATGATGCATGCAATGATGAAATATTCATGATAAAATAATTGTTTTGACATTAATTTTCATCAATGCTATTTACCTATGTCATAATTTAGAAATCAACGTAAAGGGTCTTCCATTCTTTTTGACAATGACAAAGGGGGAGTAAAACATGCTTGAAAGCTAATTTGCTAGCTCATATAATTCAAAAAAAAGGAGAAAGAAAATAATTACACTTCTCAAAAGAAAAGGAATTGCTTTCTTGAACATCTCAAAATTACTAGCTTGTGTATTGTAAACTTGCCATCGTACTACCATGATGATGAGCATGCCTTACCTTCATGATTGTAATTGAATATCTATAGCAAAACCTTGTCCGAATGCAAGAAAGAGTCAAATTTCATTTTCGGATTTTCTTGATCCTAACAATCAGATTTTCTCGATACATTACTCTCTTCCGAACTTAACAAGCATATGTCATATCAAGTTTAGTTCATATCATTGATTTTTGACATATGTAATCAACTAGCAAATACATCTCTCATACACATATCATGTGAAAAATATTTTTTTGAGAAATGGATTTGATGAATATGGATGAAAGAGTTTTTAATTGCAAGGATTTGTTTCAGATACATATCTTGATCCTTGTAAAAATAAAGCATGATTTAATCTCTCATCGATTTTAACTTCACTCGAAGTAAACTCACAAATAGCATGTATCACAAATAGTCTTCCTCCTTCATGCAAAAAGATAATAACAGATAAAAAGGAAGAAGTTTTCAAAACTATCTCCATGTCATGTTTTCTTTGAGATGTTTGTATAATTGATATCCTATCACTCACTGTTGGAAAATGATATGAACCTAGTTATGAAATGAATAATTACAAGCACTTATGCTTAAAATTTGCTTATATCGTTCTCCTTTTTGTTGATGACAAAGGGAGAGAAATATATGAATTGATGTTATGAACACTGATGCTATGATTATGCCATGCTTGCATCATCAAGAGATATATGAATTAATATGATTGCCATATTTGCAATGTTTGCATCATCAAGAGATATATGAATTGATGCTATGATTGCCAAACTTGCATTATGCCATGTTTGCATCATGCGTTAAGATATCAAGAACTTGTATTGTAATTTTACGCGTTGATATCTTACTATGTGATAAAATGCTACAATTGATAAACACTTGAAATGTTTGCGTTATGATATCAAAAGCTTACATCGTAATTTTACATGTTGATATTTGATAATAGCAAACTTGCATGTTGATAAAACTTGATATTATGTTTTTCATGCAATGAGTTGAACCAATATCACAAACACTTGATTGTGGTACTTCTCCTTTTTGTTGATGACAAAGGGGGAGAAGTATGTTGATGACATGACATGTTATACATAAGTTTATGCATAAGTTCATGATGACGTGTTGCGAGTATTCATGATGAATATTGCAATGACTTGAATTCAGTTTGAATTCAAGATTCTATCAATATGCATATTGATAGAGGGAGTTTGTTTAAACTCTGGGAGTTAAGGTTAACTCTGTCATCAAGTAGTTGTCATCATCAAAAATGGGAAGATTGTTGAATCTCGTATTTTGATGATGAAACCACTTGATATATGTTTATGATTTAATCTGCGTTTTGAGTGACGCAGGATGCTTCGATCAGGATGAGACAATTAAAGCAGGAAAATCATGTTGTGTCGAAGGAACATGTCAGAAGATTGGACGTCGGGCCGGTGGATCGGTCGACGTATCGACAGAAGGCTTCGGGCCGTGGACTCGAGCATCGGGCAAAAAAGAGCGGGTATTGTGCCAAGGATATCGGAGTTGCGGAGTCAACTGGTCGATTGGGCAATAGGCTGTAGGAGAGGACGATGCGCCGAAGAATCGGATGAAGCGTCGAGGGACCAATGACATGCTAGACAACTTGGTTAATTGCTTAGGATTAATTGTCTCGATTGAAGTTTTGTTTTAAGTGTGCAGGATTAACTACGATGGAAGAAAGACATGCAGCAGGAGTTGCGCTAGAGTCAAGACAATTATCACGTTGGGAGTTCAAGAGTTCGACGGAAGTTCGGACAGTCGTCGGAGGTTCTGCAGGAACAAATCCGAGAAGTCCATGAGCTTGCCAAAGAAGCTCGTCGGAACTCGCCAAGTGGATCATCGCAAGTCCAGGAGTTTGCCGAAAGTCTGTAGGAGCATCACTGAGGTTCATCGGATGATCGACGGAAGTTCGTCGGAAGCTCGCCGGAGGAAGCGATTGACGCACTGGAGCAAGTTACAGTAAATGTCTTAGGAAAAATCGTAGTTAGCAAAATGATTAAATTGGAAATGGGAGGTAATCCCATTAACTTAATCTTGGGGCAATTGGGCCCTTGAAAAACCCAAATTGGGCCGAATGGATCAACCCATTCAGACCCTGATTTCTGCCGGGAGGTGCAACCGCCCAAGCCAGGAGGTAGCACCGCCTGGGCTAAGTCTCCGAGCGAGACTAGGCGGTGCAACCACCCTAGCCAAGAGTTGGCACCGCCTAGGCTCAATCTCCGAGCGAGACTGGGCGGTGCAACCTCCCCTGATAGGAGGTGGCACCGCTTGGGCTCGGTCTCCAAGCACTGGCTGAGCGGTGCAACCGCCTCAATCAGGAGGTTGCACCGCTTGAGCTCGGTCTTCGAGCTCTGGCAGGAGGTGCAACCACCCCTAACAGGAGGTGGCACCGCCCAGATGCTCAGTCTTCGAGCTCTGCTAGGTGGTGCAACCGCTCCAGTCAGGAGGTGCAACCGCCTGATCCCGGAATTCCGGGAATTGACAGTTTTGAGCTCCAAATTTGAATTAAGTTGGGGCCTATAAATATCCCACCCATTCAGCACTGAAAGAGCAAGAACATACACCGAAATCTTGATCTTGTTCTATGATTTTTAGAGCTCAAAATTGTTGTAAAGGCCAAAAGTTCTTCTCCCTCTTTTCTTCCAAGTTCTGAGCTGTAAAAAGAGGAGAGAAAATTCTATAAGGGTTGTCTCCTAAGCCCGTCAAAAGGAGTAAAACTATAAAAGGGTGGTTGGCCTTCGCCTATTGAAGGAAGGCCTCTAGTTGACGTCGGTGACCTCGTCCGTGGAGGAAGCCAAAAGTGGAGTAGGTCATGATTGACCGAACCACTCTAAATCTCGGTTTGCATTTACTTTGAGCATATTATCTTTACTGCAAACCTCCTCTAAAGCTTACTGCTTTCTGTGCATATACGATTGGGTTTCAAGCTTTGCACTTTCCGAATCAGCGTTTAGACGTAAATATGTTTTTTCGTACGATCATCATATTTCAGTTTGCGTTTACGTTTTGATTTCTATCATAACTGCAAATTGCCTTTATATCCTTGCTTAAACTGCATCTCGCCTAATCAAGTGATTTACGAATCAGCATTTAGACGTAAATCAATTTCGTCGTATGAACTTCGTATTTCAGTTTGCGCTTATATTCTGGTTTTCATCAAAACTGCAAACTGCCTTCATGGATTGACTTTAACGTCATCTCGATTGATCTTAAGTTAAAGTAATCTTAGAATCGGCTTTCACACCAAAATCGTTTTTATCATTCGAACATTTTTTTATTGTTGAAAGATTTCCGCTGCACTAATTCACCCCCTCTCCTCTCTTAGTGCTCTTGATCTTAACAGCTGTTGGACCCACTACTCGAGCCTCGCTCTAATCGGATTCTCTCGGATAATATTTTCTCTCTAAATCCAAATGACCATGGCTAAAGAATTGTTTGAGAAAGAACACTTGAGATATTTCTCTCATGATATCAAGAGCGGATAATCCTCTATTGACACTTAATGGCCCTTATAAGGTTCACTACCACTCCCGATGATCTATTATGCTAGATCTGGAACATCCAAACCTATAAATCTGACATCAAAGAGTAGAGCACTAATATAGGACATCCTTGATATTTCAAGTTTAAGGATCATGTATACCATTGGGACAACAGAATCGCTGTCTGACAAAGAGGTATTATTAACAATCCAACATTCCGTAAGAGAATCAATTAGTGAACTCATTCTCCAATAAGCATCTATATTTATCCCTAGTGTCTCCAAATGAGTAGCTATGAGACCAATTGCCTCTTTCATATGGACGGGTATAAAGCACACTAGTTTTTTTTGTTATCTCGATGTACCTCTCGAGTAAACAATGATATTAATTATTTAGGGTATGTAATTAAACATGAATATATATATATATATATATATATATATATAACATGAATATATAATATATATATATATATATATATATATATATTCATGTTTAATTACAGACCCTAAATATATATATATATATATATATAACATGAATATAATATATATATATATATATATATATATATATATATATATATATTCATGTTTAATTACATACCCTAAATAATTAATATCATTGTTTACTCGAGAGGTACATCCAGATAACAAAAAAAACTAGTGTGCTTTATACTCGTCCATATGATAGAGGCAATTGGTCTCATAGCTACTCATTTGGAGACACTAGGGATAAATATAGATGCTTATTGGAGAATGAGTTCACTAAACGCTGATTCGGAAAGTGCAAAGCTTGAATCCCGATCGTATATGCACAGAAAGCAGTAAGCTTTAGAGGAGGTTTGCAGTAAAGATAATATGCTCAAAGTAAATGCAAACCGAGATTTAGAGTGGTTCGGTCAATCTTGACCTACTCCACTTTTGGCTTCCTCCACGGACGAGGTCACCGACGTCAACTAGAGGCCTTCCTTCAATAGGCGAAGGCCAACCACCCTTTTACAGTTTCACTCCTTTTGACGGGCTTAGGAGACAACTCTTATAGAATTTTCTCTCCTCTTTTCACAGCTCAGAACTTGGAAGAAAAGAGGGAGAAGAACTTTTAGCCTTTACAACAATTTTGAGCTCCAAAAATCACAGAACAGGATCAAGATTTCGGTGTATGTTCTTGCTCTTTCAGTGCTGAATGGGTGGGATATTTATAGGCCCCAACCCAGTTCAAATTTGGAGCTCAAAACTGTCAATTCCCGTAATTCCGGGATCAGGTGGTTGCACCTCCTGACTGGAGCGGTTGCACCGCCTGGCAGAGCTCGAAGACTGAGCCTCTGGGCGGTGCCACCTCCTGTCAGGGGCGGTTGCACCTACTGCCAGAGCTCGAAGACCGAGCTCAGGCGGTGCAACCTCCTGACTGAGGCAGTTGCACCGCTCAGCCAGTGCTCAGAGACCGAGCCCAAGCGGTGCCACCTCTTGTCAGGGGAGGTTGCACCGCCCAATCTCGCTCGGAGACTAAGCCCAGGCAGTGCCACCTCTTGGCTGGGGCGGTTGCACTGCCCAGTCTCGCTCGGAGACTTAGCCCAAGCGGTGCTACCTCCTGGCTTGGGCGGTTGCACCTCCCGACAGAAATCAGGGTCCGAATGGGTTGATCCATTCGGCCCAATTTGGATTTTTCAGGGGCCCAATTGCCCCAAGATTAAGTTAATGGGATCACCTCTCATTTCCAACTTAATCGTTGTGCTAACTACGAATTTTCCTAAGACATTGACTGCAATTTGCTCCGGTGCGTCAATCGCTTCTTCCGGCGAGCTTCCGGCGAACTTCTGTCGATCATCCGATGAACCCTCGGTGATGCTCCTGCGGACTTCCGGCAAACTCCTGGACTTGCGACGATCCACTTGGCGAGTTCCGACGAGCTTCTTTGGCAAGCTCATGGACTTCTCGGATTTGTTCCTGCAGAACCTCCGACGACTATCCGAACTTCCGTCGAACTCTCGAACTCCCAACGTGATCACTGTCTTGACTCCGGCGCAACTCCTACTGCATGTCTTTCTTCCATCGTAGTTAATCCTGCACACTTAAAAAAAAACTTTGATCGAGACAATTAATTCTAAGCAATTAACCAAGTTGTCCGGCATGTCATTGGTCCTTCGACGCTTCGTCCGATTCTTCGACGCATCATCCTCTCCTGCAGCCTATTGCCCAATCGGCCAGTTGACTCCACAACTCTGATATCCTTGGCACAATACCCGCTCTTTTTGGCCCGATGCCCGAGTCCACGGCCCGAAACCTTCTGTCGATAAGTCGACCGATCCATCGGCCCGACGTCCAATCTTCTGACATGTTCCTTCGGCACAACATGATTTTCCTGCTTTAATTGTCTCATCCTGAACGAAGCATCCTGCGTCACTCAAAACGCAGATTAAATCATAAACATATATCAAGTGGTTTCATCATCAAAATACGAGATTCAACAATCTCTCCCTTTTTGATGATGACAACTACTTGATGACAGAGTTAACCTTAACTCCCAGAGTTTAAACAAACTCCCCCTATCAATATGCCGTATTGATAGAATCTTGAATTCAAACTGAATTCAAGTCATTGCAATATTCATCATGAATACCTGCAACACGTCATCATGAACTTATGCATAAACTTATGTATAACATGTCATGTCATCAACATACTTCTCCCCCTTTGTCATCAATAAAAAGGAGAAGTACCACAATCAAGTGTTTGTGATATTGGTTCAACTCATTGCATGAAGAACATAATATCAAGTTTTATCATCATGCAAGTTTGGTATTATCAAATATCAACATGTAAAATTGCGATGTAAGCTTTTGATATCATAATGTAAACATTTCAAGTGTTTATCAATTGTAGTATTTCATCACATGGTAAGATATCAACGCGTAAAATTACGATACAATTTCTAGATATCTTAACGCATGATGCAAACATGGCATAATGCAAATTTGGCAATCATAGAATCAATTCATATATCTCTTGATGATGCAAGCATTGCAAATATGGCAATCATATTAATTCATATATCTCTTGATGATGCAAGCATGTCATAATCATAGCATCAGTGTTTATAGCATCAATTCATATATTTCTCCCCCTTTGTCATCAACAAAAAGGAGAACCATATAAGCAAATTTTAAGCATAAGTGCTTATAATTATTCATGTCATAACTAGGTTCATATCATTTTCCAACGGTGAGTGATAGAATATCAATTATACAAAATCTCAAAGAAAACATGACATGGAGATAGCTTTGAAAACTTCTTCCTTTTTATCTGTTATTATCTTTTTGCATGAAGGAGGAAGACTATTTGTGATACATGATATTTGTGAGTTTACTTCGAGTGAAGTTAAAATCGATGAGAGATTAAATCATGCTTCATTTTTACAAGGATCAAGATATGTATGTGAAAAAAATCCTTGCAAGTAAAAACACTTTCATCCATATTCATCAAATCCATTTCTCAAAAAAATATTTTTCACATGATATGTGTATGAGAGATGTATTTGCTAGTTGATTACATATGTCAAAAATCAATGATATGAACTAAACTTGATATGATATATGCTTGTTAAGTTCGGAAGAGAGTAATGTATCGAGAAAATCTGATTGTTAGGATCAAGAAAATCCGAAAATGAAATTTGACTCTTTCTTGCATTCGGACAAGGTTTTGCTATAGATATTCAATTACAATAATGAAGGTAAGGCATGCTCATCATCATGGTAGTACGATGGCAAGTTTACAATACGCAAGCTAGTAATTTTGAGATGTTCAAGAAAGCAATTCTTTTTCTTTTGAGAAGTGTAATTATTTTCTTTCTCCTTTTTTTTGAATTATATGAGCTAGCAAATTAGCTTTCAAGCATGTTTTGCTCCCCCTTTGCCATTGTCAAAAAGAAGGGAAGACCCTTTACGTTGATTTCTAAATTATGACAAAGGTAAATAGCATTGATGAAAATTCAAGTCTTGAATGTCAAAACAATTATTTTATCATGAATATTTCATCATTGCATGCATCATTATCATCATATATATTTTTATAACATATAAACTCATTATTATATGATTCCAAATCATCATTCCTATTATTTTAATCATTGTTTCAATCATCTTTATAGCTTATCATGCAAAATATGTCAAACCATCTAACGTGATACAAACATTTATTTTCAAAGTATTTATCACTATTTTCATGTATGATAATAAAGTGTTCGTGATACCGAACATTAAATCAATATTTTTTAAGTATTTATAACTTCAGTTTGATCATGATACCAAACATTCATCATTTAGAGCATTCATGACATTAAATCAACATTTATAATACTTTATTTTAGCAACAACTCATAGCATTTTAAATCATGATTATGCAATACATCACATCATAATTAAAAAGCTCAAGTATTGCGTGCATCATTACAAATCATAAATGTTTCATATCATGATGGTATCAATTTTGTTAAATTATATCCTACCATGCATGATCATAACTTTTCATTTGTATAAATCAAAATAAATTAATGAATATTTCATGTATTCATATCATCACATAAGGAATATCAAGAAGAAAATAATTGGGTGATGAGATAAACCTTTCATGAATACAAAGAATCATATCATGAATACAAGGAATACAGGTCACAATCATTTAAGAGAAAAATCATCATTCATTTTCAATTCATTCAATTTGACAAATCATCAAAATAATTTTTATGGCTCACAAAATTTATAACATAAATAGATTAATGATTTCATTGATAATATATTTTTCCCCGTTTTTTAAGTATTTCATCTTAAGTGATCGATTTCATGTTAGCATGCTTTTTCATTTATGTGAAATCAAAACATGCATCAATTTTTAAAGTCACTGTTATTATCATGAAAATCGATAATCCATAATTATCAAGAATCATCATACATAATTTCAAAAATATATACTCATTAATCATAACTTCAAATTAAACATGATTTAATATACTCAAAATCGAGAAATAACAATGGACATCAATATGATACACATTATTACTTCTTAACCATGATTTCATATTTTCAATCAAAATCATTTTGTTTGTTTATCATAAAATATGCAATATTATCATTTTCGAAATTACTAGCATGATCATAATATTTTTTTAAACATTAATTCTAAACTAAAAAAGAAAATACATCATGAAAGCATCAATTAATTTCAAAATAAATTAGGGGGATTTCGATTACCTCATCATTGAAAGTGGTTAAGGCGTAGTTTGCCACCTCGCCTTTCTTGATTTTCTCCTCGTCTTCAGAGGAGCTCGATTCATCCCACTTTGTGTTCTTCTTCTTTGGCCTCTTCCTTCGTTCAAGTTTATTGTTTATTTTTTATTTTTGTTTAATAAACTTATTAAGATTTAGTGTTCGAAGTTCAAGTTCATCATTGTCCTCATCACTTGAGTCATCGCTCAAGTGGTATTCATTTGTCCGGAGTTCCAAATCCTTCCTGTTCTTTGGAAGGTGATTTTGTTCATCGTGTTCATCATGTGCATTGTGCACCATTTCATATGTCATCAATGAACAAATTAGTTCTTCAAGTGGTATGTTGTTTAGGTTTTTAGCTTCTTGTATTGCAGTTACTTTTGAATCCCACTTCTTAGAAAGAGAACGCAAAATCTTGTTTACGAGTTCAAAATCCGAAAAACATTTTCCAAGAGCTCTTAAACTATTGACGACATCTATGAAACGGTTGTACATGTCGCCTATAGTCTCGCTTGGTTGCAATCGAAAAAGCTCAAAATCATGTAATAAAATGTTAACTTTCGAGTCTTTGACTCTACTAGTTCCCTCGTGCATGATTTCAAGTATTCGCCAAATGTCAAAAGCCATTTCACACGTAGAAATCTGATTGAACTCATTTTTGTCCAAAGCGCAAAATAAGGCATTCATAGCCTTTGCATTTAAAGAAAAATACTTCTTCTCCAAATCCGACCATTCGTTCATCGGTTTAGAGGGAAGTTAAAAACCGTTTTCAATGATATTCCATAAATCCAAATTCATAGAAATCAAGAAAACTCTCATTCGAGTTTTCCAATAAGTGTAGTCCAATCCGTTAAACAACGGTGGACGAAAAATCGATAAGCCCTCTTGAAAGCCATGAAGAGCCATTTCTCTTAGGTGTAAATCCGAAATGAGAAATACCGGGCTCTGATACCAATTGTTAGGATCAAGAGTACTAAGAGGGGGGGGGGGGTGAATTAGTGCAGTGGAAATCTTTCAACGATAAAAAAACGTTCGAACGATAAAAATGATTTTGGTGAGAAAGCCGATTCTAAGATTACTATAACTTAAAATCAAGCGAGATGACGTTAAAGTCAATCTATGAAGGCAATTTGCAGTTATGATGAAAACCAGAATATAAGCACAAACTGAAATACGATGTTCGTACGAAGAAACTGATTTACGTCTAAATGCTGATTCGTAAATCAATTGATTAGGCGAGATGCAATTTAAGCAAGGATATAAAGATAGTTTGTAGTTATGATAGAAATCAAAACGTAAACGTAAACTGAAATATGATGATCGTACGAAAAAATAGATTTACGTCTAAACGTTGATTCGGAAAGTGCAAAGCTTGAAACCCGATCATATATGCGCAGAAAGCAGTAAGCTTTAGAGGAGGTTTGCAGTAAAGATAATATGCTCAAAGTAAATGCAAATTGAGATTTAGAGTGGTTCGGTCAATCTAGACCTACTCCACTTTTGGCTTCCTCCACGGACGAGGTCACCGACGTCAACTAGAGGCCTTCCTTCAATAGGCGAAGGCCAACCACCCTTTTACAATTTCACTCCTTTTGACGGGCTTAGGAGACAACCCTTACAGAATTTTCTCTCCTCTCTTTACAGCTCAAAACTTGGAAGAAAAGAGGGAGAAGAACTTTTGGCCTTTACAACAATTTTGAGCTCTAAAAATCACAGAACAAGATCAAGATTTCGGTGTATGTTCTTTCTCTTTCAGTGCTGAATGGGTGGGGTATTTATAGGCCCCAACCCAGTTCAAATTTGGAGCTCAAAACTATCAATTCCCGGAATTCCAGGATCAGGCGGTTGCACCTCCTGACTGGAGCGTTTGCACCGCTTGGCAGAGCTCGAAGACTGAGCCTCTAGGCGGTGCCACCTCCTGTCAGGGGCGATTGCACCTCCTGCCAGAGCTCGAAGACCGAGCTCAGGCGGTGCAACCTCCTGACTGAGGCGGTTGCACCGCTCAGCCAGTGCTCGGAGACCGAGCCTAGGCGGTGCCACCTCCTATCAGGGGAGGTTGCACCGCCCAGTCTCGCTCGGAGACTGAGCCCAGGTGGTGCCACCTCTTGGCTGGGGCGGTTGCACCGCCCAGTCTCGCTCGGAGACTTAGCCCAGGCGGTGCTACCTCCTGGCTTGGGCGGTTTTACCTCCCAAAAGAAATCAGGGTCCGAATGGGTTGATCCATTCGGCCCAATTTAGGTTTTTCAGGGGCCCAATTGCCCCAAGATTAAGTTAATGGGATCACCTCCCATTTCCAACTTAATCATTGTGCTAACTACGATTTTTCCTAAGACATTTACTGCAACTTGCTCCGATGCGTTAATCGCTTTTTCCGGCGAGCTTCCAGCGAACTTTCGTCGATCATCCGATGAACCCTCGGTGATGCTCCTGCGAACTTCCAGCAAACTCCTGGACTTGCGACGATCCACTTGGCGAGTTCCGACGAGCTTCTTTGTCAAGCTCATGGACTTCTCAGATTTGTTCCCGCAGAACCTCCGACGACTGTCCGAACTTCCGTCGAACTCTCGAACTCCCAACGTGATCATTGTCTTGACTCCGGTGCAACTCCTGCTGCATGTCTTTCTTCCATTGTAGTTAATCCTACACACTTAAAACAAAACTTCGATCGAGACATTTAATCCTAAGCAATTAACCAAGTTGTCCGGCATGTCATTGGTCCCTCGACGCTTCGTCCGATTCTTCGGCGCATCGTCCTCTCCTGCAGCCTATTGCCCAATCGGCCAGTTGACTCCGCAACTCCGATATCCTTGGCACAATACCCGCTTTTTTTGGCCCGATGCCCGAGTCCATGTTCCAAAGCCTTCTATCGATACGTCGACCGATCCACCGGTCCGACGTCCAATCTTTTGACATGTTCCTTCGGCACAACATGATTTTCCTGCTTTAATTGTCTCAGCCTGATCGAAGCATCCTGTGTCACTCAAAACGCAGATTAAATCATAAACATATATCAAGTGGTTTCATCATCAAAATACGAGATTCAACATACGATGCAAGTTCTTGATATCTTAACATGTTGCAAACATGACATATTGCTAATATGGCAATCATAGTTATCATTAATTCATATATTTTCAATGATGCAAGCATGGCATAATCATAGCACCAATTCATATATCTGCTTTTTTCAACATAATATGGCATTTATAGCATCAATTCATATATTTCTCCCCCTTTGTCATCAACAAAAAGGAGAACGATATAAACAACTTTTAAATATACGTGCGATGCCATAAGTAGGTTCATGTCATTTATCTATATAGAGTGATAGGATATAAATTATACAAACATCTCAAGAACATGACATGAAGATTATAGAGTGAAAACTTCTTCCTTTTTATTTGTTATTATCTTTTTGCATGAAGGAGGAAAGCAATTTGTGTAGTTCAAATCGATAGGATATTAAGGCATTCTTTACAAGGATCAGGATATTTATGTGAATCAAATCCTTGCACATAAAAATATCTTCCTTCTATAAGAAGGAATCATCAAATCTATTTCTCAAAGAGAATATTTTTCACATGATAAGTCTAAAAGATATGCATTTGCTAGATGATTCTATTTGTCAAAAATCAATGATGTGAATCAAACTATATGTGACATATGTTTATTAAGTCCGAAAGAGAATAATGTATTTATGAAATCCGATTGGAACTGAAAATTTAATTTAACACTTTCATGCAATCGGACAAGACTATACAATCATGAAGCCATGCTCATTGTTATGGAAATTTTTGTATTAATTTCCAACATGTTATTTTAGGCATGTAATGGCAATTAAGTGATTTGATCATTCAATCAATAAAGTCCGAATAATAATTTTAACAAGTTTATGCATTCGGACACATCAACATTCCTAATTCTCTTCTTATGAAATCAATTTGTTCTTCACTTAGAGGTTTTGTAAAAATATCAGCTAGTTGATGCTTAGTATCTATGAACTCTATGATTACATCATGATTAGTAACATGATCTCATATAAAGTGATGTCTAATATCAATATGTTTTGTTCTTGAGTGTTAAATGAGATTCTTTGTTAAACATATTGCACTCGTGTTATCACATTTAATGGGAATGTTTTTAAGATAGACTTTATAATCTTCTAAGGTGTTTTTCATCCACACAACTTGTGCACAGCATGCACTAGCTACAATATATTCAGCTTCGGTTGTTGATAGTGCAACCGAGTTTTATTTCTCAGATGACCAGGAAACAAGGGAATGTCCCAAAAATTGACATGTTCCTGATGTGCTTTTTCTATCTAGTCTACACCTAGCAAAATCCGCATCAGCATAAGCAATTAACTCAAAATTTTTGGATTTTGGATACCATAATCCTAGATTTATGGTACTTTTAAGATATCTAAGTATTCTTTTAACCTCTTTGAGATGAGATATCTTAGGGTTCGATTGAAACCTAGCACAAAGTCCTACACTGAACATTATATCTGGTCTAGTTGCAGTGAGGTAAAGTAAACTTTCTATCATACCCCTATAAGTGTTTTGATCGAAGCTTTCTCCACTCTCATCATTTTCATGGCTATGTTACTTTCTCATATCATATTTACCAAGACACGAGTTTTTCAAAGTAGGCATTATAGAAACATTTAATTTCACAGTGAAATCCGATAATGAGATTTAAACATCTCAAAGTAACCCTGCATATTCTCACCAATTAAGTAACCATATCAGAGATTAGTAGCTATCAAGGTATTGTGATCATAAAGAGTTTACAACAACGTAATTGTTACAACAAGAGATGATAGCGTCCACGTGTACATATACAAGCTTATTCAGGAGGTGGAAAATTAAAATGCCTAAACAAGGAGTCAAATTATCGATGAATTTGTTGCAGCTCAGATAGGATTTGATCTTACCGGTGTTCAAGCCGATCTTGTCTTTGTTCAAATCGGTCCATCCGAATCCCAATGTCTTCGATAGATGATATAGGAGCTTGCTCAAATGGATGTGTTTCCTTAAAGGGACAGATCGGAGGAGATTGAGTGCCCCTAAAGACTGGTGTTTTGGGTTCTGGTTCTAGTTGAGGGGGATCGGTTCTTCTAGGCATTCTAACCCAATTACCGTTTCTATAAACACATCTCAATCGGTGAAGTTGATTTTTGTTTATTATGCTAAACCTATCTACTTTCATCACTTCTTCGTCGGGTGGGATTGGAATATCGTAGGCTTGAAGTATTCTAGTGATTATACCACCATATGGAAGCATCATGTCTCTCTTAGATAGTTCTATCATGTTTTGTTGGATAAGGTATCCAAAACAGATGTTATGTCCTTTCATGATCCAATACATGGTTCCTAATTCCATTTGACTTACTTCATCATGATGGTAGTGTTTAGGGAGAATGATGCTAGTTAGGATATGATGAAGTACTTTAGTGTTTAGTAGTAGTAGATGTTCATAGCTTTTAGGAACTATCACTAAGTTGGGATTACCAAAAATTGTTCCTAAGGCTTCAGCATATGTTGTCCCAACTGTTTCATTGTCCCACGATCCTCTAAAATAAAGTCCTCTATTTTTTACGGGAATGCCTATCATGTCGCAAATGAATTTATCCATAATGGAGATGTGTTGTCCTAAGAGATAGATAGACATTCTTTCTTCTTCATCTACTTGCAGATGGTTGTAAAATAGTCTAACAAGTCTTGGATAGATGGGTTCACTAATTTGTAAAATAGGGAGTAGATCTAGGTTTGCAAACCATTAGATTGTCTCTAAGTCTCTTAGTTCATCTAAATCTACATGTTTTCCCTTATTGACACTTCTAAATTCGAAAGAGGAAAAATTTTCAGCATGATATTTTGAATCGAAAAGGGTAAGATCAAAGTCTTCCACTAATCTTATCTTCCCTTTGTCCCTTGAGGATCTTCTAGAGCCTATAACTACTGTTATTTAAGAGGATAGTAATGAGCATGAGTAAATGAATCAAAAATAGAGTTTAGAGGCTTCTTAGAGAATACCTTAAGTGAGATCTTCAAGAGAAGGAGAGATTGTTGATCTTTTGCTTCGAAATGAGGGGTATTTGGGATGCTAAGAGGGGAGAAATGGAGGTGGAGAAGCTTTGGAAGAGTAAAGAGGGGAAGGGAGTGAGTTGGGGTCGGTTCCATCTGCTAGTCATAGGTGCCCAGCAAGCCAATCACGTGAGTGATGACACGTGTGACTTGATACAGAATCTTTTTGCTTATTATATTTTGGCATATATCACTTTATAACTATTGCATATGTGCATATATATATTGTGATGCCCTTGGATTTATGCAATGGGAATCGGATCGTGATGAGATCACGATAATGAGATCGATTCACCTTTAAACACATATCCTAAATAATCCCGGTCATAGGTTACTCGAGAGGGACATCGTGATAACCGGATAGACTGGTGTGCTGTATACCCGTCCATATGATGGATGCAGCTGGTCTCATAGCTGCTCGTGTAGGGACACTAGGGATATAGTACAGGTGCTCATTGGAGAATGAGTTCACTGATTGATCCGCTTAGGGAATGTTGGATGGTTGATGATGCCTTATTGTCAAACAGCGATTCCGTAGTCCTAGTAGTGTATCTGGTCCTTAGACCTGAGACACCAAGGATGTCCTGTATGAGTGCTCCACTCTTTGATACCAGACTTATAGGTTTGGCTGTCCCAGATCTAGTACAACTGGTCATTGGGAGTGGCAGTCGACCTTACGAGGGCTATTGAGTGTCGATAGAGGATCATCCACTCTCGGCGTCATGAGAGGAATATCCCATGTGTTCTTGCTCAGACAAATCCCTGGCCAGGGTCATTCAGGTTGAGAGAGAAAGAGTTCTCCGGGAGAATCCGATTAGAGCGAGACTCGAGTAGAAACCGTATGGGTCTGACAGCACCATGCTCGATATACGGTCTCTGAGATATTAGATGGATGAGGGCTATAGGTACACGGTAACTGAGGACAGACAGGTCCAATGGATTGGATTCCCCGTATCGTCTGGGGACTACGGCGTAGTGGCCTAGTACGTCCGTAGTCGATAAGTCGAGTGAATTATTACAGAGATAATAATTCACTGAGTTAGAAGGAGTTCTGACAGGTATGACTCACGGCCAGCTCGATATTGGGCCTAGAGGGTCACACACATATGGTAGGCATTGCGATGAGTAGAGGTTCAGATATGAGATATCCGACGGAGCCCTTGTCTTATTGGATGCAGATCCAATACCCACTAGGGGAGGACCCATTAGGGTTTGACAGGGGACCTCTATAAATAGGAGGGATTCAGAGCCTCATAGGCTAGAGCCTTTGCTTGCCTTTCCTATTCTCCTCTTCCTCTCCACCTCAGATCAGGCCTGGAGTCTTGAGGAGCGTCGTCGCAACCCTGCTGTGTGGATCACCGCTAGAGAGGAGGACGCTTGACCTCCTTCACCCTCTCCTAAGGATCTGCAAGGAAACAGGGATATACGATCTCCCTAGGTAACATAATCTACTCTATACGCAGTTTTATGTTTCGCGGATTTTTGCGCACCAATCTTCGCACGACGACGAACATCTTTTTGGGAATCGGGGATTTTGTTTTCTTGTTCTTCTGCTGCGTATATGATGTCGCCCCCATGATTTCCCAACAGTGGTATCAGAGCCAGGTTGTTCGTGCGAATGATTGGTTTTGAACTGCGTGTGTTGTGTTTAGGAAGAATTTTGACGTCAAAGTCGTTGACGCAAAAGCGAGAAAGGGCTGCAACAGTTGCTGCCCTCGATCTGCGTGCGTGAAGCGCAGCCGAAGGCGGGCAGCACAGGGGCTGCGTCTGCAGCAGCCGGCCGGCGGCCTGCTTGCAGCAGGCTTGCTGCCGGCGGGGCTGGCAGCCCACGGGCAGAGGCACCGCAGGGCAGCGGCGAGAGCCGCCGCAAGGAAGCGGCGCCTGCCGCCTACCGCCGTAGGGCAGCGACGCCTGCCGCCGCTGCTCCCCCGGGCGAAACCCCCCCCCCCCCCCCCCCCCCCCCACAGGGGCGGCCGCGCCCGAAGGGGGCGCCCACCCGCAGCGGCAACGCCGCCTGCAGACGAGGACAGTGCCCTCGCCCCGCTGCATAGGCCGCCGCTGGCAGGGTGGCGGCGGCGGCAGCAGCGAAAGGGGGAAAGGGCATTAGGGTTTTCTGGGCAAAAGATAGTTTTGCCCCTCGGAATTTGAGAAATTCCAGTTTCTGTCTTCTATCCAAATTACGAAAATACCCCTATAAATTCAAAAATTCCCTACATGTCCCTGATTTCAGAAAATATTAATTAATTAAAAGGTTTAGTTGATTATTATTTTTATTATTATCTAGTAGTCCTACATGATGATGATTATTTATACATATGATGTATGATGTGTGGACGGATGATCATGGACCGTGTGATGTGTGTACTTGTGATTATTATTATTGAGGTCTGCGAGCCTCCATTATATTTCTCGTTTATTGTCGGGCCTGCGTGCCTATGATTAAGTTGTAATCACATGAGGAGGCGCAGCGGGAGCGTGGATGCGATAGCGGGACCCACGAGACGGACGATCGTGATGCATGGAGATGCAACAAGATGTCGACGGAACCGACGAGGACGAGATGGACGATCACAGGGCATGAAGATGCACCGTTGCACACATAGATCTTGATGTGAGTGATTAGGCCTACTGGCTCGAGCCTAATCACATTAGGTTGTGGTCCATGATCATCTGGTGTGATTGCTTATACACATACTAGATATGTATATATATTTGCATGCGATGTAGATATATATTAAATATGTATATGTGTGACATGTCATATTAGGAGACCAAATCATAGAAACATCTCTCGATAATATTAAGTCGGTAAACGTGAGGCAATTAGATTGACCCACGTGGCTTTCCATCGTTATGAGTAGGAACCGATTCCCGGTGTAGGTTGAGTTGGTCGAGTCCCTCGAGACTCACCTATATCGCGATTCGCTATCTTGCTTACGACATAGAGATGTCACCGGTGACCAGAGGGCATGGTATACTTGGTCGAGTCCCTCGAGGGTATATCATCAAATCAGACTCATCTTGTAACGAAGGTGTTGACTTAACCGAGCATTATGGTTGGTCGAGTCCCTCGAGGCCATGGTGATTCGGAGGCCGAACAGGACGGGAATCACAAGGAGTTGTGATCGGCAAGAGTTGCCTACCTTTTAGGCTTAGTGTGATTGGTCGAGTCCCTCGAGGTTACACTAAGACGCTGATTGGATCCTGATCCCCACTAGAAGTCTGCCGGAGACTTCCGTTTCACGTGCTGAGGGTGTCGCGTGACTCGTTAGTAAAATAGTGGGAGCATATTAAGATAGAAGTCCATATCTTGATAGTTTATTTCTTGCAAAATCTGCATGTTATTCATTTCTGCTGCATCTTTATTTTCAGAAAATGTCGCTTTCAAATCCCTTACGTGGCATACTTGATGTCAACCGCCTCACTGGTCCAAACTATACGGATTAGCTCCGTAACTTGAGAATTGTTCTCACAGCGGAGAAAATCATGTACGTCCTTGATACAGTGATGCCTGCGCCCAAAGAAGGGGCAAACGAGGATGAGATCGCTCGCTACGTGAAGTACATTGATGACTCCACTCCTGCTCAGTGCTATATGTTGGGCTCTATGACTCCTGAGTTACAGAGACAACATGAAAAGATGGATGCTAGATTCATTCTCCTACATGTCCGCAAATTGTTTGAGGAATAGGGAAGGACTCAGCGATATGAGATATCCAAGAGCCTCTTCCGCGCTAGGATGACTGAGGGGACACCGGTTCAAAACCATGTCCTAAAGATGGTTGAGTGGATAGAGAAACTCATAGGTCTAGGAATGGTCCTAGAGGATAACTTGTGTGTGGACATTGTGCTTTAGTCCCTACCAGATTCCTTTTCACAGTTCATAATGAATTTTAATATGAACAAGCTTGAGGTGACTCTCCCAGAGCTCCTCAATATGTTGAGGGAGGCAAAGAGTACTATTAAGAAAGAGAAACCAGTTCTCTACACTGGTGAGACTAGAAAGAAAAGGAAAGCAGAAAGGTCCCTTAAGAAGGGAAAGGGCAAGGGCAGACCAGGTAAAGCAAAGGTTGCTAAAAAAGACCCAGTAAAGGACAAAGACCAATGCTTCCACTGTGGTAAAGATGGGCACTAGAAGAGGAACTGCAAAGAGTACCTTGCAGAAAGGGCGAAATAGAAGCTTGGAGAAGCTTCAGGTACATTCATGATCAATCTCCAATTGGCAGATTTTTGTGATAGTGCATTGGTATTGGATACCAGTATTTTACATCTACAATTTATTGTAAATTCTAGCAAAGCCGAGGGGAGATTGACGAGAGGAATATTGCATAAAGGTTTGTTTATGCAAGACACTACTCTACATATCATGAATGTAAGTGTATAAGAGGAAACGAGATGAGATGAACAGTGCATACCTATGGCATTGTAGGCTAGGTCACATCCATAAAAGAAGGATTCAAAAGTTGCTAAATAATGGATATCTAGATCCATTCGACTATGTGTCACATGTAACTTGTGAGCCTTGCATTCGTGGAAAACTAACCAACTCTCCATTTAGTGGAACTGGAGAGAGAGCCACTGAGTTGTTGGAACTCATACATAGTGATGTATGTGGACCCATGTCAACTCATGCCATTGGTGGTTGCTCCTACTTCATTACCTTTACTGATGATTTCTTAATGTATGGATATGTGTACTTAATGAAGTACAAGTCTGAGGCCTTTGAGAAATTCAGAGAGTATAAGAATGAAGTGGAGAACCAGACTGGAAAGAGTATCAAAACTCTTCGATCAGATCGAGGAGGTGAGTACTTAAGTACAGAGTTTACTCAGTTCCTCAAGGACCATGGGATAGATATTATCCCAATGGACACCTCCTTACACACCTCAGCTCAATGGTGTCTTTGGAAGGAGGAATCGTACACTATTAGATATGGTACGGTCCATGATGAGTTTCGCTGACCTACCCATCTCATTCTGGGGATATGCCCTAGAAACCGCAGCTTACCTTCTGAACAGAGTTCCAACTAAGTCGGTAGTGTCTACACCATATGAGATATGGAAAGGGAAGAAGCTTGATCTTAAGGTTGTTAAGATTTGGGGCTGCCCTGCCCACATTAAAAGACACAACCCCGATAAGTTAGAATCAAGGACAGAGCGATGCAAATTTGTGGGACACCCCAAGGAAACTTGTGGGTATTATTTCTATCATCTCGAGGATCAAAAGGTCTTTGTAGCTAAGAGAGCAGTGTTCCTTGAGAAGGAACACATTCTTGGCGGAGACAGTGGGAGAATGATAGAGTTGAGCAAGGTTGGAGAACCAAGCTCAAGCACCACTCTATAGCCCGAGTCTGTTCAGGTACCTAATACACAAGTTTCAACTTTACGCAGGTCTGATAGAGTATCCCATCCTCCTGAGAGATATGTGGGACATATTAGAGGAGAGGATGTTGAGGATATTGATCCTCAGACTTACGAGGAGGCTATTATGAGTATAGACTCCGGGAAGTGGTAAGAAGCCATGAATTCTGAGATGGATTCTATGTACTCCAATAAGGTTTGGAACCTAGTTGATGCGCCCGAAGGTATTATACCCATCGGTTGCAAGTGGATCTTTAAGAAAAAGATCGGAGTAGATGGAAAGGTAGAGACCTATAAAGCAAGGCTAGTGGCTAAGGGGTATCGTTAAAGGCAATGTGTTGACTACAACGAAACCTTCTCACCCGTAGCAATGCTAAAATCCATCAGAATTCTATTGGCTATTGTAGCACACTATGATTATGAGATCTGGCAGATGGATGTGAAAACTGCATTCCTCATTGGGAACCTCGAGGAGGAGGTGTATATGATGCAACCTACGGGATTCGTGTCCAAGAACTGCCCAAATAAGGTGTGTAGGTTGCTTAGATCCATTTATGGACTAAAGCAAGCTTCTCGAAGTTGGAACATAAGATTTGATGAGGTAATCAGATCTTATGACTTCGTTAAGAATGAAGATGAGCCTTGTGTATACAGAAAGGTAAGTGGGAGCGCTATCACCTTTTTTGGTGTTATATGTGGATGACATCCTCATCATTGGGAATGACGTAGGAATGCTATCCACGGTAAAGGCTTGGTTATCTAGACACTTCTCCATGAAGGACTTAGGGGAAGCATCCTATATCTTGGGGATTAGAATCTATAGAGATAGATCTAAAAGGATGCTTGGCTTGTCCCAGTCCAGGTACATAGAAACCATTGTCAAAAGGTTTGGCATGGAAAATTCCAAGAGAGGTCTCATACCGATGAGACATGGGATATCGCTTTCTACGAGTATGTCCCCAATGACTCCAAAAGAAAGGGCAAACATGAATATGATACCTTATGCCTCAGCAATAGGGTCTATCATGCATGCCATGCTATGTACTAGGCCTGATATAGCGCATGCTCTGAGTGTCACGAGCAGGTATCAGGCGGATCTAGGCTTGGAGCACTGGAAAGCAGTAAAGTGTATCCTTAAGTACTTGAGAAGGACTAAAGATCTTTTACTAGTATATGGAGGTAATAGCCTTAAGATTGAAGGCTACACTAACTCAAGTTTTAAGTCTGATGTCGATGATAGCAAGTCGAATTCAGGGTATGTGTACACCTTGAATGGAGGATTAGTGTGATGGAAGAGTTCCAAGCAAGATACCGCTGCTGACTCGACCACAGAGACGGAGTATATTGCTGCATCAGATGCAGCAAAGGAGGGAGTCTGGTTGAAGATGTTCATCACAGATTTGGGAGTCGTTCTGGATAGTGAGAAGTCGACTTCCTTATATTGCGACAACTACCGGGCGATTACTCAAATAAGGGAACCCGGGTCTCATCAGAAATGTTCTGAGGAGGTTCCAACTTATCAGAGAGATCGTAACCCGAGGAGATGTAGCAGTGGAAAAAGTTTCATCCGAAGATAACATTGCAGATCCATTGACAAAGCCGTTGTCTCAGATTGTCTTTGAGCGTCACAGGGGTCTGATGGGGATCAGACACATAGGTGATTGGCTTTAGGTCAAGTGGGAGATTGCTAGTCATAGGTGCCCAGCAAGCCAATCACGTGAGTGATGGCACGTGTGACTTGATACAGAATCTTTTTGCTTATTATATTTTGGCGTATGTCACTTTATAACTATTGCATATGTGCATATATATATTGTGATGTCCTTGGATTTGTGCAATGGGAATCGGATCGTGATGAGATCACGATAATGAGATCGATTCACCTTTAAACACATATCCTAAATAATCCCGGTCATAGGTTACTCGAGAGGGACATCGTGATAACCGGATAGACTGGTGTGCTGTATACCCGTCCATATGATGGATGCAGCTGGTCTCATAGCTGCTCGTATAGGGACACTAGGGATATAGTACAGGTGCTCATTGGAGAATGAGTTCACTGATTGATCCGCTAACGGAATGCTGGATGGTTGATGATGCCTTATTGTCAGACAGCGATTCCGTAGTCCTAGTGGTGTATCTGGTCCTTAGACTTGAGACACCAAGGATGTCCTGTATGAGTGCAATACTCTTTGATACCAGACTTATAGGTTTGGCTGTCCCAGATCTAGTACAGCTGGTCATTGGGAGTGGTAGTCGACCTTACGAGAGCTATTGAGTGTCGATAGAGGATCATCCACTCTCGGCGTCATGAGAGGAATATCCCATGTGTTCTTGCTCAGACAAATCCCTGGCCAGAGTCATTCAGGTTGAGAGAGAAAGAGTTCTCCGGGAGAATCCGATTAGAGCGAGACTCGAGTAGAAACCGTATGGGTCTGACAGCACCATGCTCGATATACGGTCTCTGGGATATTAGATGGATGAGGGACTATAGGTACACGGTAACTGAGGACAGACAGGTCCAATGGATTGGATTCCCCGTATCGTCTGGGGACTACGGCGTAGTGGCCTAGTACGTCCGTAGTCGATGAGTCGAGTGAATTATTACAGAGATAATAATTCACTGAGTTAGAAGGAGTTCTGACAGGTATGACTCACGGCCAGCTCGATATTGGGCCTAGAGGGTCACACACATATGGTAGGCATTGCGATGAGTAGAGGTTCGGATATGAGATATCCGACGGAGCCCTTGTCTTATTGGATGCAGATCCAATACCCACTAGGGGAGGACCCATTAGGGTTTGACAGGGGACCTCTATAAATAGGAGGGATTCAGAGCCTCATAGGCTAGAGCCTTTGCTTGCCTTTCCTATTCTCCTCTTCCTCTCCACCTCAGATCAGGCCTGGAGTCTTGAGGAGCGTCGTCGCAACCCTGCTGTGTGGATCACCGCTAGAGAGGAGGACGCTTGACCTCCTTCACCCTCTCCTAAGGTTCTGCAAGGAAACAGGGATATACGATCTCCCTAGGTAACATAATCTACTCTATACGCAGTTTTATGTTTCGCGGATTTTTGCGCACCAATCTTCGCATGACGACGAACATCTTTTTGGGAATCGGGGATTTTGTTTTCTTGTTCTTCCGCTGCGCATGTGATGTCGCCCCCATGATTTCCCAACACCATCGCTGGCCCTAACTTAGTTTAAAAGAGGGTAGGATTGCGGGTGGTTGCACCGCTGGCTAGGCGGTGCAACTGCTTGCAATACGTGATAACCAGTGATGCTACCTCCAACTGGGCGGTGCCACCGCCTGCAGGCAGTGAGCACTCGTTTTGACTGTTGTGTGGTCTGATTTGAATGTTTTTGACTTGAGAAGAATTTTTATTTGTGGAGTAGTCAACTTTACTTACATAATTACGTAAGAATTTTCATTTTAAGATGAGAAACTTTGCACGATCAAGATAGATCTAGTGACGCGCATACTCTACTTCAAATGTCGTACGCATGTTTATGACAGATTATCCAAGTTGGTAAGTTTTGCAAGTCCATGACAAACTTTGCTTACAAGACGTAAGTTCATGATATAGTTGGATTTGAAGTAATGAACAAGTCAATTTGATGGGTTCGGAAATCCAGAGGATATGTGAAGGTAGAATCATGGGTTTCCGATTCTGACGGATCAAATAGGATTGTATCTGTATTGCTCTTGTAATTTTAATTTTCTAATCCTCTTTTTGTTATTTAGGCTAGGGAGCATCGCATGTTCTTTTTGGATCTTGGGTTATGAATATCGAGAATCCAAAGAGTAGGATATTATTTCTTGCTCCCAGGTTGGGATGGTTTTTAGGTACCCATTTATTTTTGGGTGCCTCAAAAACTAATCTACATTGTTTATCATGTTGCATAGAGTTTATCATAGTTCCTTTAGGAACCCAAATTAATTTGTTCGGACTAATTTTCTTGAATGGACAATAATACGTTTTGTGTCCATGTTTGCAACAAAAGTTGCATTTGCTTTGGTGTCGAACATGTAGGATGGGGCCTTTTATGAAGGTGGTTGGATTTTGGTAGAAAAGCCGATTCATAAATCACTTTAACTTGTGATCAAGCAAGATGCAGTTAAAGCAAGTCTATGAAGGCAGTTTGCAGTTATGATGGAAATTAGAATGTAAGCATAAACTGAAATATGATGTTCGTACGATAAAACTGATTTATGTCTAAACGTCGATTCCGAAAACACAGAACTTTGAAACACGATCGTAAATGCGCAGAAGGTAGTAAGCTATTGAGGAGGTTTGCAGTAAAGATAATATGCTCAAAGTAAATGCAAACCGAAATTTAGAGTGGTTCGGTCAATCTTGACCTACATCTACTTTTGGCTTCCTCCACCGACGAGGTCACCGACGTCCACTAGAGGCCTTCCTTCAATAAGCGAAGGCCAACCATCTTTTTATAGTTTCACTCCTTTTGATGGGCTTAGGAGACAACCCTTACAGAATTTTCTTTCCTCTCTTGATAGATCAAAACTTGAAAGAAAAGAGGAAGGAGAACTTTTAACTCATACAACACTTTTGAGCTCTAAAAATCACAGAGTAAGATCCGGATTTCGGTGGTTTTTGGTTGCTCTTTCATTGCTGAAAGGGTGGGGTATTTATAGGCCCCAACCCAGTTTGAATTTCAAGCTCAAAACTGTCAATTCCCAGAATTTCGGGGTCTGGCGGTTGCACCGCCTAGCAGAGCTCGAAGGCTGAGCCTCTGGGTGGTGTCACCTCTTGTCAGGGGCGGTTGCACCTCTGTCAGAGGCGGTTGCACCGCCCAGCCAAAGCTCGGAGACTGAGCCCTGGGCGGTGCCACCGCCGACCCAGGCGGTGCCACCTCTGGCTAAGTAATCTAGGTCCGAATGGGCTGATCCATTCGGCCCAGTTTGGGTCTATCAAGGGTCCAATTGCCCCAAGATTAAGTTAATGGTATCACCTCCCATTTCTAACTTGATCATCATGCTAGCTACGAATTTATTAAGACATTCACTTCAACTTGCTCCGGTGCGTCAATCGCTTCTTCCGGCGA